>NC_057801.1:288018488-288096144 GCF_018294505.1 Triticum aestivum
TTGCAAAAGACTCATGTCACACTCCTTCATTTTTCCAGCTAAACATTTCTTCAAATCAACATTAATGTGGAACTGGTATCCTTTACAAAACTGGAAAATAGGACATTTCATTTTAGTATTTCCTCTATTCATCAGCAATTAGATCTAAAACTCAAGGTCAAGTAACATCACAAAATTAGCTGCACCACACTTTATAACATTTCATTTTAGTATTTCATCTATTCGTCAACAATTATATCTAAAACTCAGGGTCAAGTAACATCACAGAATTAGTTGCACCACACTTTATATATCTACCTCGGACTCATCATATTCGCTCCCGAAAGCGATGTAGACTACTTTGCCTTCCTCTTCCCTTGTTGTCCTTCTCGGTGGAACTGTCTCAGCAGAGCTGCTGGAGGGAGGAGCCTCAGCATCTTTTGTCCCTGTTGAAGCACTCACCACTCTGCAAAATCGAGCCACTTTTCTTTTTGAAAGGAGAGGCCCTGATCCTCCGCACCTTGTTCTCACTAGAAGGAGCACCGAGGTTGCTGTCATCACTAGGCTTGAATATTTCTTCCATCATTTCTGCCTCATGCCTTTACTTTGAGCTGGTGCCCTCTTTCTGATGGTAGTCGTCTTCGGCTTCTCGGCAATAGGCTTTTTTCCTTTAGTTTTCTTCTTAACTTGCATTGAAGACCCCCATCCTCGCTCTCATGGTGTGGCTCTGCTATGTCTTCAATGGAAATCTCAGCTAAGGATGACATGCCCTTCTTTGTTGTGCCTTTTTTGTTTTGTTCGTTCCTCCCTTTCTTTCCTTTCTGTTGTTTTTCTATTTCCCTGGCTGCACAAATGGTTATGCCATCAACATAAACTTGTAAGAGATGGATGTTTTGAGTTCACACACGCAACACAATGCCAACGACCATTACCACTATGTTCTGGAGAGGAGTCCTCAAGATTATAAGCAGCCAAGCGGTCTTTCAGATCAGCCACTTCATCCTCTTCATCTTTCACCGGTGCACTTGCCTACAAAATTGTTAAATTGAACTGTCAAAGCAGCAAATAAACTATGGAACAGGCGATAAGAAAAGGCTTGATCAAGGACCACCCTTCTTGGGTGGCTTCTTCTTCTTCTTTAGTCCTGCGGGTTTCTTAATTTGTGGTACAAAATTGCCACTGCCGCTCCCAGCCATATTTGCCTTGAAAATTTTGATTGTTTTATCAATAAAGAGCAACGACCTTTCATAATAATTGTTTGGCATGGTCAAAGTCCCTACAAGCAGGACGATGCAGATAATTTTTCAAAATCCTGGTACTAAAATACCCCCCAAAATGACTATCATGTATTAACTAATTCCGTTTCTCACAATTATGGTACAACACATATATAGGAGAGTGAGACGAACAATACTCCCATTTGAATCTATTTCATCCTAAAATTAGCACACATACTCCTCCGCATTGATTGATTCCCATTACTCATATATACATGAAAAGGTGGGAATCACATATAAATTGCAGAGAAGGGCAATCGATCAAAACTGCAATTCATTATGTGCAAAAACATGATATAGATATCAATGCTACCTCATCCCAATCTTTCATTCCAAACAAGCTAGAGTTCAACATATGTAGATTCAAGCTCCATATTGTTTGACTGAACACATGCAACTAAATCGCCAATTCTCATAGGAGCACATCCTGCAGCATATTGAAACAAAGCATGAAAATATGAAGTGAGAACTTAGGTACATGTAAAGAATAGAGCATTACATTAATCAGTGAATAGTCAGGTCCTCACTCACTCTGCAGTGGCTGCCAGCAAAAGTACTAGAACGGAATTGCGATCTCTATCTCAAAGATCATAGCTTTCCGTTGTCGAAATTGCAATAAAGCACAACAAATGACCAATCATCTCTATCCATTTCTCCACTCATGTTAGCAATATGGCTTGATAAATCCTCAATTATCTAATTGATGCCTGCACATGGCCCGTACGCAACTCAAAGTATTGGAGAATTGTTGTTCAGTCTCCATGAGAAATTATCATTATTCCAAAGTGATACTTTCTGGTATTTTAATAGGTAAGGTAATAATGAAATTAGTACCATGACAGATATGGTGTTGAAAAGGCTAACAAGATTCATGAGCACTTATTGCACATCTGGGAAGATGTTTCACTTACAAAATATACCCAAAATTTTCAACTATGTGCTAGAAGGAAGAAAAATTAAGGCGAGAGAAATTGAACCACACCAAACACATGAATTAGAACTGGGAAGAAGTACTTAAGATACTTGCATTTAGTGCTTATGAATTGCATGAGGATCCCCTCAGCACAAATGCTACAATAAGCAAACACATAAGAACAAAAGTTTTTTAAGTGAAAGGTAGCGATCGCTACCTTGTATTAAAAAAATGTCGTAAAGGCCAACCATGGTCAGGGCGTAAGGCCAACCATGGTCTGGGCACACACGAGAATCAACAAGCGAAAACCTGCAGAAACAAAAACGAAATGAAGGGAAAAAAGCAGCAAAAGAGAGTACATGAGCGTAAACAGTTTACGTGCCAGAAAATATGTGCCAAAGATAGGAGAGAAATCTTGTGAGATTCCTTCATTGCCATGTTCGCCCAGAGCTTTAGATCCTCATTGATGCATTGTGCAATCAAATGTGGTGGCAATTCTTTGTTGTTAAACACTTCATTTCTGCATTGACGGAGAGTAATTGTACAGGGCTGTAAAAACAATCGACGGTAGACTGTGTTGTATACACTGAGGCACATCATTGGCAAACTGAAGCATGTCTGAAGCTTGTCTGGCCCTGGATTGCAAATTTAGGCACCTCCAGACGTGTTCGACTGCTTTACGACAAAACAGAATATATTCAGTGGACTTGATTGCGGGGAAAATTTTGCACCATGGATCAGTAACCCAACATTTTTTGGTGATATTCTCCTTTGTGTTAAGTCTGCCAGACGCAGGTACCACCTCCGCCACAAGCTTCCGGTGTTGGAGGTACTACTGCCGTGCCCCGGGGTCAGTGGGGAGATGATGGATTCAATGCATATGGGGTGGGTCAGCACCGTGGTTCCTCGTCAACGGGTGGTGGTCGAGGATACGCTTGGCAGAGCGATGGCTCGGGGGAGAGACCGTTTTTGGGTCCCCCGGGTGGTTTTGTTGAGGGGGCATCTGGCCCGGGCTATAGACAGCGAGGTGGTTTCCGTGGTCATCATGGTGGTCGAGGTGGTCGAGGTGGCCGGTACCGCCCATGACAGCCTCCCCCACCTGTTGTCGAGCATATGGCCGTTGATGGGTCTGTTGAGGAGTCGGTGTTGTCAGGTCAGGCTATGGAGGTGGTGTCGGTGCTAGCTAATGCTGAGATACCCGGGAGTGACACCATGTTGACAACATCAGTGGAGGCAACAAACAGGGCTGATTCGGAGAGGGCGTCCAAGTGGGCGCGTAAGAAAGAGAAAATGTTGTGCTATCAATGTGGTGGGAAGGGTCATTTTATTGTTGAGTGTGTGGCTGAACTTTGTGGCACTTGTGGAAAACTGGCACATGATACAGGGGATTGTCCGCTTTTGCGAGATCAGGCACCGTCTCTCATGATGTATGGAGTGTACTGTGCTGAACTCACATTCTTTGAGTCTCCTACTGAGAGGGAGGTTCCTGACGAGACCCTGAGTTTGACTACTAGGATAGTCAAAATTACCAGAGGAGAGGTCTCTGAGACACAGATTGTGCAGAGGCTGAAGGAGTTAGCTCCAGGTGACTTCCAGTGGGATCTTGTTAGTCTCGAGGAAAAACTATTTAGGGTTGAGTTCCCTTTGGTTGAGGACCTACAGAGACTTCTGAGTTTTGGGATGTGCAAAGTGTCGGGTACTGATTGTGTCCTTGAGTTTCATGAGTAGAAGAGGGTCGAGCCTCAGGGTAAGCCTCTGACTCAGGTTTGGCTGCGTTTTTTTGGGGCTCCCTTGAAGTCGATGTAGGATGCTAGGGTTGTGGCTAGTTTGGGTATTTTGGTGGGGAGACCGGAGCGAGTGGATATGGACTTTACCAGAGCTCATGGGATAGCCCGACTATTGGTCAGTGTTCTGGATATTGAGTACGTGCCTGAGGTGGTCAAGTGGGCATATCGAGGCCAGATCTATAACCTTGTGATTGAGTTTGAGGATGAGAGTCTGTTCGCCGAGGTGGCTAACGGGACTGATATTGATATGCACGAGGGAAATGATTGTTCGGGGCTTAAGGAGGTGTCGGTTGATGATAATGGACGAGAGTCGTCCACTGCACCGGGAGCAGTTTCTCAGACGTCAGGGGATGGGACAGTACCACCCTCCTCGGTGCCTACGAATACTCTGAGATTTGGGTCCTTCGAGCCTACTTCTGCGCCCCCGAGGCTTTGGAGTGAGCGGGTGGAGTCTGATGAGGTGTTTGAGAACATGCTACCTGTTTTGGATTTTGAGGAAGCTGTGAGTCCACTACTTGGGGTTTCGTCGATCCCGGTTAGGAGTGAGGAGGAGGAGGTTCCCTCCCACATGCTCGTTGATGTTCCTCAGGCCGAGGGCCCGGTGATGGAGGTCTTTCTCCTAGGAGGGGGTCTGGGGATGATGATATCGGGTCCTTCTCCTTCTGTCGTGATGCCAGAGCTACAGGTGGTGGCTCCGTTTATTGAAGGGGGCTTGGGGCAGGTGGCCTTAGAGCCCTCTTCTTCTCTCGTGGTGGACGAGGTCTCGGTGGTGGAGGTTGTTTCTTCGGGAGGGGGGCCGGGGCAGGTGGCCTCGGCACCTTCTTCTCCTCTTGCTAGGCCGGAGATGCAGGCGGCGGCTCCGCTTTCCGGAGGGGGCTCGGGGCAGGTGGCCTCGGGGCCCCCTTCTCTTGGGGTGCCCAGGGGGGCCAGCCCTCCTGGGGCGCCGGTGACTTCTGCTAGCTGGAGGACCGGGGTGGATGGGGAGCTCGGGCAGGTGGCCCAGGTTCTACCATCCCCCGGTTTGGTGCAGTCTCTCTGTGGTGGGGCGCAACAGACGTCGCCAGTGCCGTTGAGCACCCCTTCACTTTTCGGCGGTCCAGCTGGTTCATCGATGGAGGATGACCGGTTGCATGTTCAGGGTGGGGCAGGAGGCCCCACAACAAGCAGGCCCACTCGGGAGGAGGTGATTGCGTTCAGTGGTATTTCGGATCCGGTCTCTGAGGGGCGACGATTGAGCAGCCATCTCTAGGATCATCCGGAGGTGGACGACATACAGCAGCGGTGCGCAATGAGGGCGGCCAAGCTTCATGACATTGAGATCACTACTGGTATGTCGGTTAATACTTCTAATTCTATTTTGCATTTTTCTAATGATGAGATTATTAATAATGCAAACCAGCTAGGAATTTCAGTAGGTAGTAATGATAGTGAAATTTCAACTTCTGTTAATGATATGCTGGATTTAGAGGCAGAGCGGGCTTTAGAGATGATTCGCAACTTAGCTGCGGTCAAACCCATGAATGATTCTGATATTGATGCTTTGGGGGTCAGGGTGCTCGATAATTTTTGTGCGGATCTTGCTCCTCCTCTTCCTGAGCCTGAGGAGGAGGATGAGGGTGTGGAGAATGTTCTGGTTAGAACTTCTGAGCCTGGTTGTGAGGACCGGCTGGAGAGTAAGAACATTCCTAAATGCAAATGGAAGCGGAAGATCTACCCGGATTCCGCAATGTGTAGGAGTGCTCGGATCCGAACGGCTAAAAAATTCCATGACGAGATATGAAAGGAATCTTTTGGAATAGTAGAGGTCTAAAAGACTTGGCTAAAAGAAGGTTTCTTGCAGAGGCATCTATTGAGCATAGGTTGGACTTTATCGCATTATTGGAAACTGGTAGAAATAATTTTTCGCCACAATTTCTCAATAATTTATCGGGCGGTATTGATTTTAACTAGCATTGTCTGCCACCGCGAGGAAGATCAAGTGGGATCTTACTCGGGGTTAGATGTGATTCGCTAGAAGTCTGAAGTGTGGTCATGGGAGATTTTGCTGTTAAGTTTAGGGTGCGGTCGAAGTTTGATGGGTTTAACTTGGCTTTGGTGGCGGTATATGGTGCCGCACAGCCCGAACTAAAACCGGATTCCTTGGCTGGTTTGGTTAGGATTTGCGGTTCTGAGAAACTGCCTATCCTAGTGGGGGTGATTTCAACATTATCAGAAGGCGTGATGAGAAGAACAATGATAATTTTGACAGCAGATGGTCGTTCATGTTTAACACTATCATCGAAAGCTTGGATCTGAGAGAGATAGAGCTTTCGGGCAGAAAGTTTACCTGGGCTAACGTGATGCCAAATCCGATGTTTGAAAAGTTGGATCGAGTCCTGGCTAGTGTCGAATGGGAACAGAAATTCCCCTTTGTAACAGTTCAGGCACTTTCTCGTGGCATTTCTGACCACACACCTTTATTTCTTGACTCTGGTGAGGCCACCCACTTGGGAAATAAAAATTCATTTTCTTTTGAGCTTGCTTGGTTTGAAAGAGAAGGATTCTTTGATCTTGTAGCCAGAGAGTGGGCTAAGGATGTAGGAGGTAGGTCTGCGCTTGAGCGTTGGCAGAATAAGATTAGGCACTTGAGAAGTTTCCTACGTGGGTGGGCTAAGCATATGAGCGGGATTTATAAGGTAGAAAAGGAACAACTCCTTACACTTATTCAGTCCCTGGATGTAAAAGCAGAAACCACGGTTTTGCCAGCCTCGGAGCTTCATGCCAAGCTTGACGCGGAGATGAGGCTGAAAGAGCTTCTTCGTGAGGAAAAATTAAAGTGGGCGTTGCGGGCCAAGGTCCGAAGAGTAGTCCAGGGGGACGCGAACACTCAATTCTTCCACATGATCGCTAATGGCAAGCACAGAAAGAAGAGGATCTTTCAGCTTGAACAGGATGAAGGAACGATTCTTGGTCAGGAGAACCTAAAATTATACATTACTGAGTATTACAAGCAGTTGTTTGGGCCTCCAGTAGATAGTTGTGTGTCGCTGGATGAGACTAGGATCAAGGATGTGCCTCAACTGACTGCTGTTGAGAATGATATTTTAGCTGCTCCATTTTCTGAGAAAGAGGTGTTTGAGGCCATTTCCCAGATGAAAAATAATAAGGCTCCCGGACCGGATGGATTCCCGGCTGAGTTTTGTAAGAAGTGCTGGCATATTATTAAAGGAGATCTGTTGCCGTTGTTTCATGATTTATTCTCTGGCTAGCTTCGGCTTTTTCAGCTGAATTTTGGAACGATAACCTTGCTTCCCAAGAAGATAGAGGCAGTGAGAATCAAGCAATTCAGGCCCATCTGTCTTCTTAATGTTAGTTTCAAAAAATTTACCAAGGTCGGGACGAATAGGCTCACACAGATTGTGCATGCTGTGGTGCAGCCTACTCAAACTGCTTTCATGCCGGACAGGAACATCCTCGAAGGGGTTGTGGTCCTTCATGAAACGCTCCATGAGATTCACACGAAAAAACTTGATGGAGTTGTTTTCAAGGTGGATTTTGAGAAAGCATACGATAAAATCAAATGGCCTTTCCTTCAACAGGCCTTACGCATGAAAGGTTTTGATGAAGCTTGGCAACGACAAGTAGAATCTTTCACGCAAAAAGGGAGTGTTGGAATTAAAGTGAATGACGACATAGGTCATTATTTCTAGACACACAAGGGCCTGAGACAAGGTGATCCAATGTCTCCTATTCTGTTCAACATCATCGTTGACATGTTGGCAATCTTGATAGGTAGGGCAAAGGAGGCCGGTCAGGTGGGTGCTTGGTGCCTCATCTAGTTGATGGTGGTGTGTCCATCCTGTAGTACGTTGATGATACAATCATCTTTATGGAGCAGGACTTGGCAAAAGCGAGAAATATGAAGCTGGTGTTATGCTTATTTGAACAATTGACCGGTTTGAAGATTAACTTCCATAAAAGCGAGTTGTTCTGTTTTGGTAGAGCCAATGAGGAACAAGAGGCTTATAAGCAATTGTTTGGATGTGAGTTGGGAGCATTACCTTTCACATACCTAGGTATACCCATTCACCATCGTAAGCTGACAAACAGAGAATGGAAGTGCATCGAGGATCGGTTTGAGAAGAAACTGAGTTGTTGGAAGGGCAAACTCATGTCATATGGAGGCCGACTGATTCTTATTAATTCGGTGCTCACGAGTATGCCTATGTTTCTCTTATCTTTCTTTGAAGTCCCAGTTGGGGTTAGGAAAAGGCTGGACTTCTATCGATCCCGATTCTTCTGGCAGAGTGATGAACTAAAGAGAAAATACTGACTCGCCAAATGGTATATCATCTGTCGACCAAAGGACCAGGAGGGCCTTGGTATTGAGAATCTTGAAGTCAAGAACAGATGCCTTCTTAGTAAGTGGTTGTATAAGTTATCAGTTGAGACTGAGGCAACTTGGGCGCAGATTCTCCATAGCAAGTATCTGCAATCTAAGACTTTGTCATAGGCGACAGTGAGACCGACTGACTCGCCGTTTTGGAAGGGGCTTATGAGAGTCAAAGCTGCTTTCTTTAATAGAACAAAGTTTATTGTCGGTAATGGTAACACCACTCGCTTCTGGGAGGATACTTGGCTTGGTGAAACGCCGTTGGCGCTTCAGTATCCGTCCATGTATCGTATTGTGCAGCAACGTGATGCTCTGGTTGCAACGATTATGCAGTCCATTCCCCTTAATATTCAGTTTAGGAGGGTGCTTATTGGCGACCGGTGGGAAGCATGGCTTCATCTGGTGAGTAGACTGATGGAGGTTCAGCTAGTTCATCAACCCGATCAGTTGTGTTGGAAGCTTACTAGGTCTGTAGAATTCACAGTCAAGTTGATGTATATCGATGTCATAAACTCTAGTGTTATTCCTAGTTCCAAACATGTTTGGAAAGTCAAGGTTCCTTTGAGAATTAAAGTGTTTATGTGGTTCGTACATAAACAAGTCATTTTAACAAAGGATAATTTGGTTAAGCGCAACTGGACAGGATCTACTAGGTGTAGTTTCTGTGATCGGTACCAAACTATCAAGCACCTTTTCTTTGATTGCCCGTTGGCGAGAGTGTTGTGGCACATGGTGCAAATTGCCTTTAACATTAATCCTCCAAATTTGGTCAGTTCGTTATTTGGAACGTGGCTTGTTGGGATAGAGTCTGAAACAGCTAGACAGATTCGTGTAGGAGTATGTGCGTTGTTATGGGCAATTTGGAACTGCAGAAATGATTTGGCTTTTAACAGAACAACAATTATTCATTTTTTGCAGGTTTTATCCAGAGCTAATGCGTTGATCCGTATGTGGTCCTTACTCACTCCGACGGAGGCCAGGGAGCATTTGGTTACTGGATCTGTCCGGTGGGAGATGGTTGCACGGGATATCTTCAACCGGTTTGGATGGCGGTCATGTAATAGGATAGGCGATTAGTTTTCCTATCTTTCTTATGCCAGCCGGTTGTGGCTTTTGGGCCTTTTGTTTTCAGCATTTGGCTCTTTGTGAGCTAGCCATTTATTTGTTTTCAGACTATAAGACCTTGTTGAACATCTTTATTTATCTATAAATGTGGCCATATGCATCGTTCGGATGCAGAGGCCGGGGAGTCCCCCCTTTTCAAAAAAAAGTCTGCCTTGAAATTCATTTAACAAGAACACTCGGTGCTCTAGAGGAATGATCGAAAGCCATATGAACTTGGCCACAAGAGAGGTCACACCTGTAAATGTGAAAAGACTATAGAAGTAGCAGACATTAGTAGCAGTACAAATAATCCCGCCTGTTCTTGTGTTCATCTCTATATTGGCATTTAGGCTCTTTATTAGGATTGCCAATAGCTAATCCAATTGATGAGCATCCATTGTGGATAGAACCAGCCGTAGCTTAATAGACCATGTGATGTAGGGCGGAACCCTAGGGGCTGATCTTTCACGTTTGGAGAGGATCCCTAAGAGGAACACGAAGAACACAAGGAGGGGAACGAGATAAATCACGGGGAAACACAAGAGGAAAACACTCAACCAACAATAATATGATCACACATGCGCTAGATCATATAAACACAAGTAGAGATACAAGATCCAAGTCCAATAAAGGACGATACAAAGGGTAACTGATTCTTCTCCGGATGGAGGTCTTGAATCCAGGTGGATCTTCCCCGGATGGAGGTGTCGGTCCCTCACGAGGAGTAGATCCGGATGGATGAGCGAGGCTCTATCTCACAAATGAGCTAAATCAACGCTAACCCTAGCTAGAAGGTGGGAGAGGTCTATTTATAGTCATAGTGCAAATGAGGGACGAAGTGAAGGGGTACAAGGGCATCAGCCCGCAGCTGGACGCAGCCAGGGTCCGGACGTCCGTGGGGCACCGGTCGTCTCGAGGCTCACGGGGTCCCGGACGTCCGTGGCTCTTCGGATGTCCATAGATTCCATTCTGTGATCGCTGGCACGGACGTCCGGACTTCCTCGGATTTTCGTGATTTTGGTTCTGTTAGGGATGGGCCGGGCGTCCGGGCTGGCACGGTCGTCCGGGGCCTGGGAGTGGTCGGACGTCCGGGCTGGTCCGGTCGTCCGGAGCCTGTAGCTCTGGCCTACCTCTCTTCTCTTGGTTGTAGCGACCTCCAGGGGTCGGACGCCCGGGCTGGTCCGGTCGTCCGGAGCCTGTAGCTTCCAAAGCAGCTCTTCTTCTTGTCCTTCATGCTTGGTGTCCTTGTCGTCTTGGCCATTGCATGTAGCTGTTCTGTGGCTCTCCTCCAAGCACCTGATCACACACATAGTTTCCGTATGAGGTAGTAGCCATGTCTCGTGAGTAGGGAGAGGGAGTTCAGAGAGGAGCGAGTTCACCTTATCTTCGATAGCCTTTGCTCGATCTCTTGTCATTGGTCCAGTGGTGTCGAGGGAGATGTAGGTACATCCATGGGGATGAGTGAGGGATGCTCCACATCATCTCCCCCCTGGGAAAGATCCGACCTCGGATCAAAAGTTTCATCACCATTGTATGGCGAGAGGTCTTGGACGTTGAAGATGTCACTCACGTTGTACTTGTCTCATGGGAGGTCGATCTTGTAGGCGTTGTTGTTGTAGCGTGCTAGCACCTTGAATGGTCCATCGGCTCGAGGTAGAAGTTTGGACTTGCGTTCATTGGGGAAGCGGTCCTTGCGAAGGTGTAGCCACACGAGATCGCCAATGTGGAAGATCATGGGTTGCTTGTGGACGTTGAGCTTGGATGCTAGTCGTTGTACTTGGCGCTCGATGGTGTGCCTTGTATCTTCGTGCATCTTCTTGAGGTAGTTTGCTCGTGCACTCGCGTCGGGGTTGGTGCGCTCTTGTAGAGGAAGAGGTAGAATGTCCAATGGGGACAACAGGTTGAAGCCGTAGACGACCTCAAAGAGGGACTTGCCGGTAGTCGAATGTCTTGCACGGTTGTAGGCATACTCGATGATGGGTAGACACGCCTCCCACTCCTTGATGTTCTTCTTGATCAACACGCGAAGTAGAGTGGAGAGTGTAAGGTACGTCACCTCCATTTGGCCGTCGGTTTGAGGATGGTATGCGGATGAGAACAAGAGCTTGATTTCGAGCTTGGCGCATAGCGTCTTCCGAAAGTAACTCAAGAACTTGACGTCGCGGTCGGAGACGATCGTCTTTGATACTCCATGGAGGCGCAAGATTTCCCTACAAAAGAGATTTGCAACATGTGAAGCATCGTCTATCTTCTTGCAAGGAATGAAATGTGCCATCTTAGAAAATCGGTCCACAACAACAAACACAGAATCCTTGCCATTGTGAGTTCTAGGCAAACCAAGTACAAAATCCATGCTAATGTCTTCCCAAGGTTGATACGGAATAGGAAGAGGCATGCAAAGACCATGGGATTGAGCTTTAGACTTAGCTTTGCGACATGTAGAGCATCGATTGGTGAAGCGTGAGACGTCGCGGAACATCTTGGGCCAAAAGTAGTTCTTGGAGATCGTGGCAAATGTCTTATCGCGTCCAAAGTGTCCCATGAGTCCGCCTCCATGAGCCTCTTGCAAAAGTAGCAAACAAAGAGAAGACTCGGGAATGCAAAGTTTGTTAGCTCTCATAAGATAATCATCCTTTATGTAATATTGTTCCCAAGATGTATGCGTCAAACACTTAGCATAAGGATTAGCAAAGGAAGGATCATTCACATACAAGTATTTTATATGCTCAAAGCCAATGACATTCAACTCAAGTTTAGTGACAAGCGTGCATATGCATGAAAGTGCATCCACAACTACATTTTCCTTGCCCTTAATGTACTTGATCACATAGGGGAAAGATTCAATAAATTCACTCCATTTTGCATGACGCTTGTTCAACTTAGTTTGACCTTTGAAGTACTTAAGTGCTTCATGATCAGTATGTATGACAAACTCATGAGGTCTAAGATAATGTTCTCAAACATGTAGCACACGCACTAAAGCATACAATTCTTTGTCATATATGGGATAGTTAAGTTGAGCACCGGAGAGTTTTTCACTAAAATATGCAATGGCTCGTTTTTCTTGCATCAAAACTCCGCCAATTCTGGTACCACTTGCATTACAATGAACCCCAAAAGTTTTGTCAAAGTTGGGCAAAGCGAGAATCGGAGCATGAGTAAGCAAAGATTTAAGCCCATCAAAAGCGGTAGATTGCAAAGATCCCCAAACAAAAGGAGCATTCTTCTTAATCAAGGCATGCAAAGGAGCGGCAATAGTGCTAAAATCTTTCACACAGCGACGATGAAAAGCCGCAAGGCCAAGAAAGATACGCACTTGTTGCAAATTGGTAGGTTGGGGCCAAGTTTTAATTGCTTCAATTTTAGATTCATCAACATGGACACCCTTGGAAGAAATGACTAAACCCAAGAAAACAAGCTTGTCAACACCAAATGTGTACTTTTTCATGTTGGCATAAAGACGTTCCTTGCGAAGAGTTTGCAAAACAGCCCTAACATGCTTAAGATGCTCTTTCATGGATTTTCTAAAAACAAGAATGTCATCAAAATAAACCACAACAAACACTCCAATATAAGGTCGAAGCACAAAATGCATAAGACGCATGAAAGTACCGGGAGCTTCTGACAGACCCATAGGCATAACCAACCACCCGTACAAGCCAAATTTGGTTTTGAAAGCGGTTTTCCATTCATCACCTTCTTGTATGCGGATTTGATAATAGCCACTTTTGAGATCAATTTTTGAGAAAATGTTGGCACCGCTAAGTTCATCAAGCATATCATCTAAGCGAGGAATGGGATGCCTATAACGAACAGTAATAGCATTGATAGGTCTACAATCCGAGCACATGGGAAAACTACCGTCTTGCTTGGGCACAAGTATAACGGAAATGGCACAAGGGCTTAAGCTTTCACGTACATGACCATTGTCGATTAGTTGTTGTACTTGCCGTTGGATCTCCTTAGTTTCTTCGGGGTTGACGCGGTATGGAGCTTTGTTTGGTAGGGGTGCTCCGGGGATGAGGTCGATTCGGTGCTCAATGCCTCGTAGAGGAGGTAGTCCCATAGGTAGCTCATCGGGGAAAACATCTTGGAATTCCTGGAAAAGAGAAGATAACACTAAAGGTAGATCATGACAGGTGTTAGTTTTTGGTTCCCCATCCTTGCTGATGAGGACATGACTACCTTGGACACGACCAAAAATATTGCATACATGCATATTTGTCAGGTGATTTCTAGTGCAAACTATTCAATAATCTATTTAGGTTATCCAGAACAAAAATACTTCACACACTTTTGTGTTTTGTCTAATTGCAGGTGTATGGGATATTTGTACAATTCACATATGAAGATAAGGGAGAAAGAGATGTTTAAGTGTTGTTCAAAAAGTTCTCTCACGTCACTTTTGGGCCAAGAGAAGATAGAGTCCAAGTCTCTCACGTTCTGGATTCAGATTCGGACTGCACAGACATACCTGACTCAAAACACCAACAACTTTTTCATACGGACTCCGAATTGGGTGATTCTTTTTTTGTTGGATTCTAGATTTTGTGCTCTTTCCAGCCCAATTAGATTCACCTTCAAATTCGTCCGGAGCGTTGAGATATCGACGAAACAATCAGACGCTGCAGCAGAATCCGAGTCAAACAACAAGTCCAAAGGTGTTGCATCACCTCCACTTGGGCCCATTGGCCTTGTACGACCTAGGGTTGGTTTTAGGATGCCTTGGGACGTTCTCCCACCTCTTTGGCCGCCACCCCTTCCTCCTATATAAGTAGATCCATCTAGTAGCTTTTTCCTTGGGATTTGTTTAGTTAAAAGTTAGCCAACGCAACTTCGTGTATTTCATTTGTGTCCAACGACCAGACCAAGATCGCTTTTGGATCCCCACCTTCATCAATACTTCATACATATTTGCAATATTCAGATTGCTTTTATCATATTCTTGCTCGTTCTTCGATTGCTTGCAGGAATAGACCTTCGTGGTCAGGTTGATCGTGCACCGGCGTGGTCAATAACCTCTGGAGATTGGTTTAGCAATTGCTAAGGCGCAATGTCGTGCACGTTTGTAGTCGGATCGTCAAAGTCGTCTCCACCAAATCGATAGTTACCATCTCATCGAAAGATCGGGACACCCCCGCCTCTATCAAGTGGTATCAGTTTTCAGGTTGCTCGGTGAGAATTTCTAGTTTTCCCTAGATTAGATTTATTTTCTTACCTATTGTCCAAGAAAAAGCCACAAAAAAAGATAGATCTATTCATCCTTTGTCCAAGCCAGTCTGAGCCTTTGCAATTTTCTTTTCATTGTATGCACTATTGAATTATCGGTTGCATCGTCGTGTCGACTTGTTGGTCTTAGTGTCTAGTTCGTTTAGAGTTTCGAGTTCTGTTCACATTTGTCACGCCACCGCTGCATCGTTATCCCTTCCGCTGTCCACCATCCATCCATCAGTTTCCACCACGTGCTACCCACCGTTCATTGTCATAATCATAGTTGAGATCATTCACATCTTCGCTTGATCCAATCTGCATCTTATCTAGTTTGTTTGGAACGAGAGAGAGAAAAAAAAGAAGGAGAAAAAGAAAGACGGAGAAAAAAAAGAGAGAAAAAAAAGTAAAAAAAAGTCAGAGAAAAGAAAAAGAAAAAAAAAGTGTGAGGAAAAAAAAGAGGAAAAAAAAGAGAAGAAAAAAAAACAAAATTCGGATCTATCTAGACTCAATCTCGTAGTTGAATTCGGATTGGAATCTGTTTTGTGCACTGTTTAGTAAAACAGGCATAACTTCCTCATACGAACTCTGTTTTGGCTCCACAAGTACTCAAATTAAAGCTAGCGACTAGACACATCTGAATAGTTGAAAAAGCTAGTTCAATATTTGGCGTCTCAAAATCAGCTTCTAAATAGGTCTTTTTGCCCTCCAAAGTTCGTGCATACACTTTGTTCCAATTTTTCAGGTCAGTTTTAAAATTGACTCCTCATATCAATTCGGAATTGAGTGATTCTTTTTGCATTGGAAAACTTGAGTTAGTAGCAAACTTTTCAAAAGGAAAGTTGAAGAGAGAGTTGTTATATATCCTGCTTGGCAGTTGTTATTCATCATTATCTTTACTGCCGTTGTGATCTTCACTTATATCTTGCTGTCCAGAGCTACTTATCCTTCATTGATGCTAGTTGTGCTATGCCGTGACCTCATTAGTGTTCTAGGCTCGCGTCTCTAGTTCCGTCTAGCCTAGGACCAACACAGTACCGTCGTTGAGCGTTTATTCAACATTGCATCTTTGAATTGATTATTGCTAATCTTTTGCTACCATATATAGCCAACCCAGCTCCACATATTTCTACACCGTGTATACGTATGTTCCCCTGGCAATCGCTTTACACAATCTTCGGAGTTATTTGACACCGCTGGTTGCCTGTCACCACCTGTCGCATGGTAAGAACTTGTAAGATATTGATATTTGCTTTACTGTGAGCACGTTACAACCACATCCTAGTTGTTCATAGGAACATCATTCTCGAATTTTGTTTCTTGTTTCTACTAATCATGACAGGTTCCGGAGAAAGAAGTTCTTGGACGACGAACACATCCTCACCATCACGAGAGTTGGGACAACACACACAAGCACATGGTTAGGTTATCTCTTTACCATCATTTGAGGGTAGATTTAATCCTGCTATTTATCTAGATTGGGAGCTTGAAGTAGAACAAGTTTTTAGTCACCATGACTTTTCTGAACTTGAGCGAGTACGAGCTGCCACTAGAGCATTTACTAGTTTTGCTTCTATTTGATGGAGTGTGCATTGTAAGAAAAACATTGATAACCAACCCACAACTTGGAAATATTTGAAACATGTAATGAGACAACAATTTTTCCCTCCTTACTATCGTCGTGAATTGCTTCACAAATTTGAACAATTTAAACAAGGCAATAACACTGTTCATGCTTACTACCAAGAGTTCAAATCTTATATGCATCATTGTGACATAGAAGAATCTGAGGATGATACAATGAATAGATTTTTTGGTGGTTTGAACCATGATATTCAGGCAAGATTTAGGTATATTCCTCGTTGCATTACTGGTATGTATGTTCGTGCTTGTACCTTTGAGAGACAGTTACAGGAGGATGCATCGGGTGACTACAACAACTACTATTCCAATTCATGCTCACTACCATCGGTTGATTCCTCCACCGTTGCACCTACTAGAGTAGCCACACCGACATCAGCTACATCTTTGCGAGAAGGTAATAGTAAAGGTATTGATGATATAACTTCACATGAGAATGATGCATCCCTAATTAACTTAGATACATCATGTGTTGAGTTACCTGTTGATTTGAGCACGCCATCTATTTTAGAGAATCGTGTTACTATCATGAATGAATCATGTGATCAAACAACTGAAATACCAACAATTTTGAGTGCACCCATTGAATTAACTATTGATGCCAAAGAACCAATGTTTAATCAGTTTGATATGACCTCTAATCTTGGTGATGATTCTGTGTTCAATGACTTACTGCATGTTTTCTTATTTAAGCATGTTGTAGCATGTAAATTTGATGCAAGTAAGGTTTATTCACCAATGTTGGGATGGTTTAATGATGAATATTGTCAATCTTTTGATATGAATAAGAGCTTCACTTATATGTGCAAACTGAGTTGCAATATTTTCATGCCTTCTACTTATGATAATATTTTGGCTTTATATTTTATGATCTATGAAAGTTACTCATGTATACATGTGTCATATGTGCAAAAATCAAGGGAAGTAAAAATGGATGACATATACATATACAACATGTATACTTTGTCTCTTTTGTTAGCCACATTTCAGATTAAGCAACGCCGAGGACGGCTTTGTTTTCAAAAAGGGGAGGATGATGAGGACATGACTACCTTGGACACGACCAAAAATATTGCATACATGCATATTTGTCAGGTGATTTCTAGTGCAAACTATTCAATAATCTATTTAGGTTATCCAGAACAAAAATACTTCACACACTTTTGTGTTTTGTCTAATTGCAGGTGTATGGGATATTTGTACAATTCACATATGAAGATAAGGGAGAAAAAGATGTTTAAGTTCTGTTCAAAAAGTTCTCTCACGTCACTTTTGGGCCAAGAGAAGATAGAGTCCAAGTCTCTCACGTTCTGGATTCAGATTCGGACTGCACAGACATACCTGACTCAAAACACCAACAACTTTTTCATACGGACTCCGAATTGGGTGATTCTTTTTTTGTTGGATTCTAGATTTTGTGATCTTTCCAGCCCAATTAGATTCACCTTCAAATTCGTCCGGAGCGTTGAGATATCGACGAAACAATCAGACGCTACAGCAGAATCCGAGTCAAACAACAAGTCCAAAGGTGTTGCATCACCTCCACTTGGGCCCATTGGCCTTGTACGACCTAGGGTTGGTTTTAGGATGCCTTGGGACGTTCTCCCACCTCCTTGGCCGCCACCCCTTCCTCCTATATAAGTAGATCCATCTAGTAGCTTTTTCCTTGGGATTTGTTTAGTTAAAAGTTAGCCAACGCAACTTCGTGTACTTCGTTTGTGTCCAACGACCAGACCAAGACCGCTTTCGGATCCCCACCTTTATCAATACTTCATACATATTTGCAATATTCAGATTGCTTTTATCATATTCTTGCTCGTTCTTCGATTGCTTGCAGGAATAGACCTTCGTGGTCAGGTTGATCGTGCACCGGCGTGGTCAATAACCTCTGGAGATTGGTTTAGCGATTGCTAAGGCGCAACATCGTGCACGTCTGTAGTCGGATCGTCAAAGTCGTCTCCACCAAATCGATAGTTACCATCTCATCGAAAGATCGGGACACCCCCGCCTCTATCACTTGCACACAAGGACAAAGTGCATAACACTCGATGGGTTCTCACACACTTCTCTCATCTCACTTTTGGTGGCAAATAGGACTAAGTTTTTCTTATCGCTCATCATGGAGGCACTCGGTTTTGGCTTGTGGCTCTCACTCTCTTTTGGGTGGATCACTTTCTCATTCTTCTCTCCATGATGATTGGCTTGCTTGTCGGCTAACACTTGACTAGGAGACATAGGTCTTAGCACATACTCTTTCCCTTTCATCTTGAAGCTATAGTGATTGGTATGCCCGTTGTGGATGACACCTCGGTCGAATTGCCATGGTCGACCAAAAAGGAGGTGGGAAACGGACATCGGGACGACATCACACTCCAAAGTGTCCTCATATGCGCCAATCTTGAAGGAGACTTGGACCTTATGCTCAACTCGTATAGTGCCGGAGTCGCTTAGGCATTGGACTTTGTATGAGTGCGGGTGCTTCATATTGACCAATTGAAGCTTGGAGCATGGTTCTTCACTTGCCAAGTTGTGGCAACTACCTCCATCGATGATGACCTTGACAGACCTTCCATTGATGTCGGCCTTTGTGTGGAAGATGTGGCATCTTTAGTCTTCTTATTGTTGATGTTGAAGAGTCAAGACTTTGGAGACAACGAGAGCGGGGCTCGAATCCTCATCACAAAAGACTTTATCATCTTTGTTCACGCGCCGGTGCATGGCCACTTGCTCAAGGGCTTCCATTTCTTCTTCACTCATGGAGTCATAGCATCATTGAGGATCATGGTGCGCTTGTTTGTGCATTGATAGGACTTGTGGCCTCGACCGCCGCAAGTGAAACACTTGAAGGAGCTTGTCTTGAAGGTCTCATCGGTCGGAGTAGATGATGAAGCACGTGGCTTGAAGTTGCTTGTAGTAGTAGGAAGATGACTTGAGCTTGTCGAAGCTTTCTTATAACTTGACTTGTCGTCATTGCTTGTAGATGGCTTGGTTGAGGTAGAAGTTGGAGGAGTCATTGAAGCTTGGTTGTTGGAGAAGCCATAGGTCTTGGACGAGTACTTGGCGTACTTGAAGTCATCTTGCACTTGACGTTCCGCTTTGGTAGCTTGGTGCACGAGCTCAATGAGGTTGGAGTAGGGTTGGAAGTCGGCAATCTTCTTGATGGGATGATTGAGTCCATTCAAGAAACGTGCCATAGTTTGCTCATCATCTTCCGTGACATTGGCTCGTATCCTGGCTATCTCCATTTCCTTGTAGTATTCTTCAACACTCTTTGTTCCTTGCTTGAGGAGTTGGAGCTTCTTGAAGATATCGCGGTTGTAGTAGGTGGGCACAAAACGTGCTCGCATGACATCTTTCATTTGAGCCCACGTGGTGATTGGTGGTTCACCTCTTGCTTCTCGATGCTCAAGGACTTGTTCCCACCATATGAGCACATAGTCTTGGAACTCAAGTGATGCCATAGCTATCTTCTTCTCTCCTCATAGTTGTGCAAACAAAATATTTTGTCGACCTTCAATGCCCATGAGAGGTACTCTTCGGGATCATTGCTTCCATTGAACTTGGGCATTGTGAATTTTAGCTTGCCGTAGCGTTGCTCTTCATTGTGTTGTGGTCGATGGTGATGATGACGCCCTTGACGTGGAGGATAATCATCCTCATGTTGCTCTTGGCGTGGTGGAAGTCCATCGTATTCTTGCTCATGTTGAACTTGAGGTTGAGGAGGAGCTTATCGAGCTTGTGGAGGAGCTTGTCGAGCTTGATGAGGAGCTTGTGGAACTTGACGTTGCACTCTTGGTTGGTAGTTCCGCTCTTGGATTTCTTATCGAAGTGCTTCCTCTTGATTGCGCTGATCTCGATTGCGGTTGGCGATGGCTCGACTTGATTCTTGAAGGGCACGTTGTGCCTCAAGATCTTGAGCTTCGCGTTGTTGTTGTTGAAGATGTTGAGCCTCGGCGTCTTGTTCCTCTTGATGTAGACGCGCTCGTTCTTCCTCTTGGCGATGTTGATGTTGTCGTTCTTGAGCTTGTGCAAAAGCAACTTGGTGTGGTTGTGGACGAAGTACTTGCTCGTCGACTTGCTCTTGTGAATGCTTGTCGTGTAGAGGATTGCTAGATGCATGACGGTCTTGACGTGCCGCTCATTGAAGAGTGTTTGATGTCGGTGTACTTGAGCCGGAGAAGGTGTCGTCGGAGTGTCGACTTGAGCGGCTCCGTCTTGAGTATGAAGAAGTTGAAGGAGGGCGGTTCACCAACAAGGCGCGGATCTCATACATTCTTGCATCATTCTCTTGCTTGTGAGCGTCGAGCTTGTTGTCGAAGTAGTCCCTTGTACGTTGCTCGGAGAGTCGCAAGTAGGTGGTGAGGTTGTCAATGCGGTCGGTCATTGCTTGTTGCTCTTGATGCAACGCTCGTTGTGCACCAAAGAGGTGACTCTTGGTGACGAATGAGGACATGTCATCGTCTTAATCGATGAAGAGTGGGTTGGTAGAAGTTGAAAGAGCTGGTTATCGACTAGAGGGGGGTGAATAGGCGATTTTTATGAAAGTCTTCAAAACATGGGAGTTTCGAAGACAAACAATAGAAATGACACTATTCGTATGCAGCAAAAGGTAGACTACCCTAGGCAAGCCATAGTCAAGTATTCAATGAAGTGAAAGCACGAAGACTAATAGAAGCTAGGTAGTAAGGATCAGGATGGAAGATAGTATGAAGCCAATCGGAACAAGTAGTCACACAGTGAAGTCAAACCGATAATGCAAGTAGGCAATGACTTCACGAAGACAAACTGTAAGTAAAGAGAAGTGAGAGATAGAACCAGTAGCTTGGAGAGGACAGAGATTTTTTCAACCAGTTCCAGTTGCTGTGACAATTGTATGTCTGTTAGGGATGTTGAGATTCAACTCAGAAGACCGCGTCTTCACCTTATTCCCCTTGAGCTAAGGACACATAGTCCCCGTCCAATCACTCTGGTAAGTCTTCAAGGTAGACTTACAAACCTTCACAGACTTCGTTCATCGGCAATCCACAATGACTCTTGGATGCTCAGAATGCGATGCCTAACCGGCTGGAGGATTCATAGTCCTCAAGTGTAACAAGTCTTCGAATCACGCGGACAGAAAGACTTAAGTGATGCCAAACACTCTTTGGGCTCTGGGTGGTTTGGGCTTTGTCCTCGCAATGATTCTCTCAAATGCTTCGGAGGTGGGTTGCTCTCAAACGACAAAAGCCGTGCACTAACTCTGAGCAGCCACCAATTTATGGTGTGGGGGTGGGCTATTTATAGCCACTGGGCAACCCGACCTGATTTGTCCGAAATGACCCTGGGTCACTAAGGAACTGACACGTGTCCCAACGGTCAGATTTCAAACACACGGGGCAACTTGACTTGGGCTACAAGTAAAGCTGACTCATCCGACTCTAGATAAGATTTGCTCTCATTGTCTTCGCTCAAAGACATAGGATTTGGTTGAGCATCACTTCAGTCACTCTGACTTTGTTCACTTGGACCCCACTTAACAGTGCGGTGGTTCCTATGACTCAACAAAGAAGAAAAAGAAACAACGAAACAACTAAGTCTTCGCGCTCCATAGTCTTCATGCGATGTCTTCTCATGTCATAGTCTTCAACTTGAATAGCTTCACAGACCACCATTGTCTTCAATGCCTTCACACATTTTTAGGGGTCATCTCCGGTAGGTAAAACGAATCAATGAGGGACTACTACCTGTGTTATCCTGCAATTCTCACAAACACATTAGTCCCTCAACCAGGTTTGTCGTCAATACTCCAAAACCAACTAGGGGTGGCACTAGATGCACTTACAGAAGTACTTGGCCTATCCATCATTCCAAGCAAAAATGTGAGTGGTAGAAGGACAAGAACTTATACCAAATGTACCTTGACCGATGTTGGATGAATCAAGATCACTCAAATGCGGACAATGAAATAGCACAATTGGTACCAATTCTTGTCGGTTCTCACACATACACAAGTAAAAGCTTATGGTGGAGCTTGGTTAGGATGGTGGCACAAAATTTGATGCAATTGTAAGTGAGCTTCAATAATGTTGGAAAAGATTCATAAATTTGCAAATGCAACAAGTAGACCAAGCAAGTAGAGGTACACGGAAACACACATGCAAATAGATAAGTGGGATTGTGCAAGCCAAAATCAGCCAAAATGTGGAATCCACGAAAATGCTCTTGTTGCACAATACATGAGAGACGCTAGCACGATTGCACAATAGGCAGATACGTAACTTGTGCACAACCTACTAGGCAAAAACGCAACATCCTCTATCCCAAGTATGCTATATGTATGGTATTTCGGTGAGATGATCCAAGATGATCGGGTATGACAATCTTAATGTAGTATGATGCTATGGTTCTTACTTATAAGCGCTTTGCTTATCTTTCCTTTTTGCTTAAAAGCTTGTTTGGCTCTTTCACTTTTGAGCTCTTTTCTCATGCAAAACTTCACAAACCAAGATAGCAATTGTGTATGCGATGAAAACTTTGTGACACAAAAGATGATGCCAAGATATGCACCACTATGGTATGGTATGTATGCTATGGAGTATGATCACTAATGTGCACAAGTCATGTTGCCGGCAATACTCAATGGCTAGTCTCGATGGGTAAGCGACATAAAAGTAAGACCATGTGGTTATCAATGCAATTGCAAGGTATGACAATGATGTCGTCGAGGTTACCGTCCTTGGCGATGATGAGTCCTTTGCAAAGATGAGTGGTGGTGATGATGATGTCGAACCGTACCTAGATAGCCTAAACACAATAGGACACGGGAACCACAACTCAAAATCTCAAAGAACAAAACGTGTCAAAATCGTCATAGGAGGTATTGGTGGAGGATGGTGGTGTATGTGGGCAGCTGTGGTGGTATGAGGGTTTAGAAGATGTGGTGGAAAATGGGGAAGTGGTGGTGCCCGAACTGGAAACTTTCAGTTTCATTAGAGTTGCTCGGACGTCCGGGTGGTCACGGTCGTCGGGTCATTGGACGTCCGGTGGGGTCCGGTCGTCCGGGTCCTGGGCGAAAATCGGGCACGGGATGAACTGCACGATTTCGGGGTGGAGGGGAAAGGTGATGTCGAATTCGAGCGGATTTGTGGATGGAAAAGGGTGGGGAGGGTGGGGGAAGCTAGATCCACACGTGGCAACACAAATCCATGGATCAAATCCAACAAAATTTCAACTCGCCAACAAATCACAAAAAAATTGGGGCTATTTTTGGTGGGGATTTTCGGATTTAGGACGAAAACAACAAAATCAAGCTAGAAAACACGGGGTAGGGGCTCCAAAAACGTGATCAACGTGGCTCATGATACCAAGATGATGTAGGGTGGAACCCTAGGGGCCGATCTTTCACGTTTGGAGAGGATCCCTACGAGGAACACGAAGAACACGAGGGGGGGAACGAGAGAAATCACGGGGAAACACAAGAGGAAAACACTCAACCAATGAGAATATGATCACACATGCACTAGATCATGAAACACAAGTAGAGATATAAGATCCAAGTCCAACAAAGGATGATACAAAGGGTAACTGATTCTTCTTCATGAGGAGGTCTTGATGATGGTCTTCTCCGGGTGGAGGTCTTGAATCCAGGTGGATCTTCTCCGGATGGAGGTGTCGGTCCCTCATGAGGAGTACATCCGGATGGATGAGCGAGGCATTATCTCACAAATGAGCTAAATCAACGCTAACCCTAGCTAGGAGGTGGGAGAGGTCTATTTATAGTCATAGTGCAAATGAGGGGCGAAGTGAAGGGGTACAAGGGCATCAGCCCGTAGCTGGACGCAGCCAGGGCCCGGACGTCCGTGGGGCGCCGGTCGTCCGGAGGCTTGCGGGGTCCCGGACGTCTGGGTCTTCGGATGTCCGTAGATTCCATTCTGCGATCGCTGGCACAGACGTCCGGACTTCCTCGGATTTCCATGATTTTGGTTCTGTTGGGGATGGGCCGGACGTCCGGGCTGGCACGGTCGTCCGGGGCCTGGGAGTGGTCGAACATCCGGGCTGGTCCGGTCATCCAGAGCCTGTAGCTCTGGCCTACCTCTCTTCTCTTGGCTGTAGCGACCTCCAGGGGTTGGACGTCCGGGCTGGTCCGGTCGTCCGGAGCCTGCAGCTTCCAAAGCAGCTCTTCTTCTTGTCCTTCACGCTTGGTGTCCTCGCCATCTTGGCCATTACATGTAGCTGTTCCGTGGCTCTCCTCCAAGCACCTGATCACACACAGAGTTTCCGTACGAGGTAGTAGCCATGTCTCGTGAGTAGGGAGAGGGAGTTCGGAGAGGAGCGAGTTCACCTTATCTTCGATAGCCTTTGCTCGAGCTCTTGTCATTGGTCCAAGTGGTGTCGAGGGAGATGTAGGTACGTCCATGGGGATGAGCGAGGGATGCTCTGCATCACCATGAGTTATCTAAAAACTCGGATTGAGCAGAGAGCTACTTATCCATGGCGAAGGTGAAAAAAATGGAAATCTATCCATTAATATTTGCTCCATGCACCAAGCATCCATCCAGAAGGAAATATTTTATCCACTTCCCAATCTGCACCTTGTAGCGTTAATGACTATAGGTATTATTGACTTGAAAGTGTCAAGAAAGAACAAAACCCACTTGCCTAGTTCCACCATCGGCCTGGATCGAGGTGGAGGAGGTGGATGGCGAGGCGAAGGAGGTTGGAGCTGGGTAGGGGTGCTGCGCTAGAGCCCGGAGAGGAGAATAGCTAGCGAGGAGGTCGCGGTGCGGCGCCGACAGAAGGAGATGGTGGGGCGCCTGCGGGAGGAGCGCGGTGCCCAGCAGCCCACGCTGTCAACGTCCATGGCTTCGCCTTCGCTCCTATCACCCAAATCGAGGGAGGAAAGATGTGGTCGAGCTGCACATCGATGGCTGCTCGGCAGAGAGATCCAGGCGAGGTCGTGAGGAGAGGATGACGGGGCGCGAGCTGCGCGATAAGATGTTCCACACCGACAACCCAGCCCACACCCCCAGCCACAGGAGGACCCACCCCTAGGGCACGACCAAGTTAAAATAGACGACCAAATTTTACTCCTCAATCGCTTCTCAGGGTTCCCACCCCTAGGGAGCTTAGTGATTTAGTAGATGCATGAATTTCCGACATGCTAGCGATGCATGACTTACTTATGTGACACGGTTGCATAGCTAGAAAAAAGATAGTGGGTTATGGCTATTTAGGAACGATGATGTGCCAGTGATGCATGAATAGAATAATAAAAATAATATAATTTATGTCTTGCTTATGTGACATGGTTGTATGGGTAAAAGGTAATGGGTTATAACTATTTTTAGGAACAATGATGTGCTAGCGATGCATGCATAGAATAATGCAAAAAATAAAATTTATGACTTGCATGCATGACTTGTTTTTCTGACATGGCTAGAAAAAAATAGGTAGTGGGTTGTAATTATTTAGAAATGATGTGCTACCGATGCATGCATACAATAGTGATTTTTTTATAATTTATGAGTTGCACGTATAACTTGCTTATGTGACATGAGCCAATTCTTTTGTACTTATATTCAGCTGCGGAAATAAGCTGTCGCTTATCTAGTTTATTCTATTAGTTAACTTTAACTAGTAGGCTTTTTATAAATAGTACCATCTCCGTTCTTAAATATTTGTCTTTTTAAAGATTTCAGCAAGTGACTACATACGAAGCAAAATGAATGAATCTACACTTTAAAATATGTCTATATACATCTGTATGTGATAGTCTATTTGAAATCTCTAAAAAGACAAATATTTAGAAACGAAGGGAGTAAAATTTTAGATTAGACTTGTAGAATAAGTTGGGAAGGCGCCAACTTATTTTCATACCCGACCATAAACTCTGAAAGAACTGACCCATGATTGCACGGTAAAGAAAAAAAAGTAGCTTATATAAAATCTAGACACGCGCAAAAAAGAATCTAGAGATCCTCAAAGAATTGAAGAATCAAACAATAGATATGGATATTTTTTCCCTCAAAAGGAAAAAGATAGCGGAAATGGGACGACGAATTCGCAGAGAAATCGATTGGAAGGAATTAGGAGAAAGCCGGCCCCACGTGCAGTAGGCATGGCGCCCACCATACCTCGCCTCGCCCCTTGAATTCTCACGCCAGAGGCCGAGCAGTTAATGTCTTAATCAACCCCAGCCAAGCAAAGAATAGGCAGGCAGCAAGAGAGAGAGAGAGATTCAGATCCATCCTCGCCTCCCTCGGTCCGTCCCCGGTTTGTTCTCCCACCAGCCCCAGATCTATCCGGCGATCTCTGTCGCCGCCATCGCCAGGATAGGCCCCAGAAAACCCAGCCCAGTGGAAGGGGTGTGCGAGTAGGAGAGGGCCAGCAGATACGATGTTCCTGTGGGATTGGTTCTACGGGGTGCTGGCCTCCCTCGGCCTGTGGCAGAAGGAGGCCAAGATCCTCTTCCTCGGCCTCGACAACGCCGGCAAGACCACTCTCCTCCACATGCTCAAGGACGAGGTACGTACACGGGATCTCACTCCCTGGATCTGATCCGATCTGGTAGATCTGATCCGTGCTTCTGTGTGTTTCAATGGACGCAGCGGCTGGTGCAGCACCAGCCGACGCAGCACCCCACGTCCGAGGAGCTCAGCATCGGCAAGATCAAGTTCAAAGCCTTCGACCTCGGCGGCCACCAGATCGCTCGACGGGTCTGGAAGGACTACTACGCAAAGGTTAGCGTCAATCTCTTCTACTATATCTGTATTAGGCTGCCTCTGCTGAATAGTCAGATCTATCTGAGAGGGAATATGATTCCTTCTCGTCATTTCTATCCTCTGCGTTTAATTGTTGAAAAGAGCGACTGTTGTTACTTTAATATTGTCCTTTGTAATAGTACTCAAGGAACACTGAATTGCCGAATTGGCAATTGCCAACCTTTCTAAGTATTTCTGTAACAAGTTTGAACTCGAAAGGGTTGGTGCACATATCTGTGCTAAGAAAAAACCCAATAGATTTCATGTATGTATGCTAGAGAGAGGAGCGTTTTGGTGCCCAGGCTCAGATGCACATGGTATCCTGTCCGTTGCATCTGGTAAATGATGATATCTGAGGTCACAGGAATGTTGCATGGAGAAGTCCTGTATACCTGTGTGAACAGGTGCATACAGTGGACCTATCACGCAGCCCGGACGGCTGTTTAGAGTTTAGATGAATGGATTCTAGTACATGGAGCAGAAACATGTTGATCCATCTTAGCCATGTTGGTGGGTGTTGATTCTAGTGGCATAAACATCTTGGAAGTCAAAAAAGCACACGAGTGGTTGAACATGATGAAAAGCACAATGCGACTACACTGAACAAATTCTGAATCTGAAGAGAATCAAGTAACAAATGTGTACAGATGCTTATGTCATGTCGGATGCACTCGTAGAATCCTTGTTCCCTCGTTGTTGTCCACATCGTGAAGAAGGATCACGTCAAGGCCCACACCAACAGCGAGGTCTATCTGGTTCCATCACACCTTTACTGCAAAGGAGAGTAAGAGTCGCCGCAACATTGGTGGTGGCCGGCGATGGTGACATGATGACCTCCAGACACCTCCAGATCCATGACACAGGGGAAGGGGGAACACTGAGGTCATCGTGGGACTAGCGTGTTGGGCCTCATGGTCGTCGAGGGGCTTCCTCCTACGTTCTGTAGTCACCACCTGAGCACCGGCCACCATGGATCTCACTTCTCTCGGCGAGGTTGGTCTGGATCTGTCCGGAGAAGAGGAGAGAAAGCCGGTGCAGCCCTAGAGGACGAGGATCCAGAGGCTGACATGGAAGGCTATGTGGATGTGGGGAATGAAGCGAGATCGGTGGAATAGCCTGGATCAGAAATGTTATGTGAGAATGGGATGTATGGTTAGGTGGCTGTTTGGGCTATCCATAGTGCGTTATTGCATGACACGACTCAGGACGTTAGGTGGGGCTTCTCTTGGTAGAATGCACCAGATGTCTCATAACGATACCTACCAGATATAAATGCTGGTCCAATTTTATTTGCAGTGACCATACGGAAGAGATACAGCCAATAATAAAACACACATCGCCAATCTCGATAAGACTTGAAGGCCTTGATTGTGAGAGCATCTGAGCCTGGACTCAGAAATGAATTTTCGTATGTTGAGGTTTTATTACTGTTGAGCTATTCTCGTGTTCTATGTGCAGTATTCTTCTCTTTGTGTGTTCCATTTGCATTTGCATTTGCCATCTCACGACACTTCTGCTACTTAGTTTAAAGACTGCCTTGCTAAAATCCTATGTGCACTTGGTGGTATGTAACAGAATTATCTATGCTTTCCATAATCAATTTGTTGTGCCCCATTCGAGAAGTGAGAATTCTACAGAAATCATCTACGGATTATAGTTGCAGTTTTCTGCAAAGTTCATGTGGTACTCGGTAGTGCATCCTAGGATTTTCACCAGGCAGTATTAAGTCATCATACAACACATAAACCTGCATGAAGTTGGTAGTTTTCTACAATGCAACAGTTTGTTAGCTGTCATAGTGGTATATTGATTATTTGGTTATCACAATTCGTTCTATGTGTGGTTTAAGCTCCCATGTACCTTAGTTTAATATGAGGGTCAGCTGCTCTTATTATTGGATAGTGAACTGAATTATTTATTGGCCTATCCTTTTAGTTTTTCTCACCCTATGTCATTCCGCTTACAATTGTAGCAAGGCATTATTTGGTGTGGACATTTATAGTAAATTTGCTGTTTCCATCTGCTGCTCTGTGGCCAACTTATTTGGATACTCATGCATGGTTGGATATGCATATTCTTTTTACCAAATAGCCCCGTCATTATTCATGCGCTGAGTGAAGACACTTCATATTCCTGCTAACTTTGTTCTTGTCCCAACAGGTTGATGCTGTAGTATACTTGGTAGATGCATATGACAAGGAGCGGTTTACTGAATCGAAAAAGGAGCTTGATGCTCTCCTTTCTGATGATTCCTTGGCAAATGTCCCATTTCTCATCCTTGGCAATAAGATTGACATTCCATATGCAGCATCTGAAGAAGAGCTGCGGTATCACCTAGGCCTTAGCAACTTCACAACTGGGAAGGGCAAGGTGAACCTTGTTGACTCCAATGTCCGGCCTCTTGAGGTGTTCATGTGCAGCGTTGTCCGCAAGATGGGCTATGGCGATGGGTTTAAGTGGGTCTCCCAGTACATCAAGTAGGGCTCACAGACGTCAAATTTTCTTGTCATCGGTTGGTTGTTTGTCACGACAGCAAATGATATCATGATGGTATCAGAGAAACATTCTTAACATTGGGCGCCATGCTGAATCTTCAAACCATTTGTTATTTTGAGCTGCTAAAATTATTGCTTTTCCATAGGACTTTACCAAGGACTTCAATTATGAATTATAAGGTTATTTCTTAATTGATGTTTATGTCGTGTTTGCTTTCTGACATCTCTGCAACTAAACATTCGGCTCATATTTTAATGCCATTAGAGTTAAGAGTACTGTTCGTAGACACTTTGCCAGACTGGTTCATAGCAAACCATTTTGCTTGCCACAAGTTGTCTAGGGATATGCTCTAGAGATTATACTTCTTGAGCGCTAGATTCACAAAGATTGAAGTGGAATACTGTGAATTGACAACCAAAATGCCACTGCTAAGTGGTCGTAATGGTTCGCCTAGGCTATTTCTCTCTCGACGCAGTGCTAGCTCCTCTCTCTACTGGACCATGACCACCGTTTTTATGGGCTGTCCATGCCGTCGCGGGTTCGAAGCAATTGTTGCCGGCGTCCCAGGTCCGGAGCATGCCTTGCTTCATTCTCGTCACCGCCGCCCGAGTCCCACCGCATCACATTGCTTGGATGAGACTACTCGTTGCCAATCCGGACGAGTATCCCGCCGGCACCTAACCCATTTTTTCCCGGCAAACTTTTGATTTATTTCATCTAGGACGCCGATAACTGCCACACGAGTGGCATCTAATGGGTTGTGCCGCACGCTCTGTGTGGCACGGAGACGACCCCGCCCGCACGATGGCGTCCGGGCGCATCCAGCCATAGCCCGCACGTCCGGTGTGTGGCACAATCGCCCACACGTCTGGGCGATCGAGCGCGCTGCCCGCACGACCCAATGCGCGCGTCGTCCCGGCCTGCCTTCTAACCCCATTCCGCCCTGTCGCCGTCGTCTCCTACCTCTCGATCTCCTACCTTCATCGTCTTTCTTCTCTGGTTGCCATGGCAACCAGACCAGATCTCTAGCGCCTCCCCATCCCCCATCCCCACCGCCACCCCCACCCCCACGACGATGAGCTAACAGGTCGATCTTCGATCTCCTGTTTCTCGCCCTTCCGTCCAGAAAAGTGAAATTGCATATTGCCCACGAACATGGCGACTAGATCCACGCTGTCATGACAAACACACCACGGATTTGTGTGTATTCAAATTTGCCCACCAAGGTACATCAGATCTGGCATATTCTATCCTATAGTTGAGCTAAGCTTCTGGGTTGGGTTGGTGCGAGTAGTTGATGCATAAGAATGCATAGGAATCACTAAAAATCAGGGGAAAAGAAAATGAGGGATTTGGGTGGTGCATAGAGAGGGAGGAGAATAATTGCCACATGTTTCTGATGTTAGTTGCCACCTATCTTTGCCGTCAGCTGCCACAATATAGTGTTGTTAGTTGCCATCATATTATGTTCGCTGTTACCGTCGGTTCGAAATGATAGTTGGCATCCAGATTTTAGAAAAAGAGAATGAAAGTACATGTCCTACTTGCCATGATGTCTTGGTTGTCTATGCAAGAAATGTGATAAGATTGCCATGTTTTCTTGTATGTGCAAACAGAAAGAATGCATTTTGCGCATATTGATGCGTTCTAGTTCATGAAGTGACTGAAAACAAAGTGGGAGAAAAAAAGAGGAACAATGAATCATGAAGACGGCACTGATCCTTGGTTTTCTCAAAGGCCATAAACGCCCATTGGGATGCAACAGAGTACAATCAACTCATGTCCGCAGGGCCGTTGCTGTCACTACTAGAGCAGTACCCAAACATCGGTATGATGCATCATAAAAAAAGGGGCAGTTGCCATATTTGTGACGAGGAAGATGGCATTCTACTTATGTCCTATAATGTCATTTTTCGCAGATTCTTATGACCCAAGCACACACACGGGGATACCATGGCAAGTGCAAGCACATGGCGCAAACGCTAACAGATGTACGGACGACCAACTTCAAGTTGCCAATGTGGCAAATCAAGGTAACGCGTACGGAAAAGAAACATACTGGTGTCGACATGAAATTAAACTTGCAAGGATGGCAAAGGCTTACGAGTTATATGGAAAAACGCAAGGCCTTCATGTAGCGCGTGGCAACAGGTGGCAACCATGTACCTGCCATCAATGTCATACACAGGTGAGACGAATGAAGTGAATTTATGGGTAATGATTCAGGAGAATGAACTTAGGACAAATGCATTTGCCATGCCTTGAACACTGCATTTGCCATGATTGGACAGGTGCAGTTGCCATGCATGCATAACTGCATTTGCCATGCCTTGGACAAATGCAGTGCTATTCCTGGGTTGCCATTCATGCACAACTGCATTTGCCATGCCTGGACAAATGCAGTGTCATGCCTGTACAGATGCAGTTGCCATGTCAAATCAATTGTAGTTGCCATACCTAATCAAATGCGATTCATGTGTCTAAACAACCGTGGATGACAAGTGTGAACAAAAATCTGTGTGGCATGGTTGAACTACTACATGGGCCATGTTGTACAAACTGCAGTTGCCATGCATTGACCAACTGCTAAATGATCACAGGTTGTTATGGTGGAACCACACTGGCAAACATCTCATGGCAAGCTTCGCAGTTGCAGTCCAATGCTATTGCAGATAGAACACATCAAGTTGGAATGACAAACCAGATGCGGTTAGCATATACGGCACAACAAGGTAAAAATATGTGAACTAGCAAAACAATAGTGCATGTGCTTTTGTGGAAAAGCATGTGGGAAATGGATTTGTCATGGTGGTGGCGGAAAACAACAAAATGCTACCAAGTGGACACGTGCACCTAGAATGCATGTTTTGATGATAAAGGATGTTGGTTGTCATGCATTGGCAACAACAGCTGCCATGGTTGTTGAACTGTAGCTGCCATGGCTCAAAAACTGCAATTGCCATGCATGGCCAGATGCACATGTCATGGCTTGCTGTATGAATGATATTTTGCCAAATCAGATGCAGTTGCTATATTCCGTTATGATTGTTGGAAATATGCCCTAGAGGCAATAATAAAAGCATTATTATTGTATTTCCTTGTTCATGATAATTGTCTTTATTCATGCTATAATTGTGTTATCCGGAAATCGTAATACATGTGTGAATAACAGACATCAACATGTCCCTAGTGAGCCTCTAGTTGACTAGCTCGTTAATCAACAGATAGTCATGGTTTCCTGACTATGGACACTGGATGTCATTGATAACGAGATCACATCATTAGGAGAATGATGTGATGGACAAGACCCAATCCTAAACATAGCACAAGATCGTATAAGTTTGTTTGCTAGAGTTTTCCAATGTCAAGTATCTTTTCCTTAGACCATGAGATCGTGTAACTCCCGGATACCGTAGGAGTGCTTTGGGTATGCCAAACGTCACAACGTAACTGGGTGACTATAAAGGTAGACTACGGGCATCTCCGAAAGTGTCTGTTGGGTGACATGGATCAAGACTGGGATTTGTCACTCCGTATGACGGAGAGGTATCACTGGGCCCACTCGGTAATGCATCATCATAATGAGCTCAGAGTGACCAAGTGTCTGGTCACGGGATCATGCATTACGGTACGAGTAAAGTGACTTGCTGGTAACGAGATTGAACGAGGTATTGGGATACCGACGATCGAATCTCGGGCAAGTAACATATCGATAGACAAAGGGAATAGCGTACGGGGTTGATTGAATCCTCGACATCGTGGTTCATCTGATGAGATCATCGTGGAGCATGTGGGAGCCAACATGGGTATCCAGATCCCGCTGTTGGTTATTGACCGGAGAGTCGTCTCGGTCATGTCTGCTTGTCTCCCGAACCCGTAGGGTCTACACACTTAAGGTTCGGTTACGCTAGGGTTGTAGGGATATGTATATGCAGTAACCCGAATGTTGTTCGGAGTCCCGGATGAGATCCCGGACGTCACGAGGAGTTCCGGAATGGTCCGGAGGTAAAGATTTATATATGGGAAGTCCTGTTTCGGGCATCGGGACAAGTTTCGGGGTTATCGGTATTGTACCGGGACCATCGGAAGGGTCCCGGGGGTCCACCGGGTGGGTCCACCTGTCCCGGGGGGCCACATGGGCTGTAGGGGGTGCGCCTTGGCCTAATGGGCCAAGGGCACCAGCCCCACATAGGCCCATGCGCCTAGGGTTTAAAGGGGAAAGAGTCCTAGGAGGGGAAGGCACCTCCTAGGTGCCTTGGGGGGGAGGGAAACCCCCCTTGGCCGCCGCACCCCCTAGGAGATTGGATCTCCTAGGGCCGGCCACCCCCCCTTGGCCCTCCTATATATAGTGGGGGAGAGGAGGGACTTCATACCTGAACGCCTTGGCCTTTGGTTGCCTCCTTCTCCCTCCCCAACACCTCCTCCACCTCCATAGTGCTTAGCGAAGCTCTGCCGGAGTACTACAGCTCCATCAACACCACGCCGTCGTGCTGCTGCTGGTGCCATCTCCCTCAACCTCTCCTCCCTCCCTTGCTGGATCAAGAAGGAGGAGACGTGGCTGTTCCGTACGTGTGTTGAACGCGGAGGTGCCGTCCGTTCGGCGCTGGTCATCGGTGATTTGGATCACGTCGAGTACGACTACATCATCACCGTTCTTTTGAACGCTTCCGTGCGCGATCTACAAAGGTATGTAGATGCATCTAATCACTCGTTGCTAGATGAACTCCTAGATGATCTTGGTGAAACGAGTAGGAAAATTTTTGTTTTCTGCAACGTTCCCCAACAGTGGCATCATGAGCTAGGTCTATGCGTAGTTCTTCTTGCGCGAGTAGAACACAATTTGTTGTGGGCGTAGATTTGTCAACTTTCTTGCCGTTACTAGTCCCTTCTTGCTTCAGCGGTATTGTGGGATGAAGCGACCCGGACCAACCTTACACGTACGCTTACGTGAGACCGGTTCCACCGACTAACATGCACTAGTTGCATAAGGTGGCTGGCGGGTGTCTGTCTCTCCTACTTTAGTTGGAGCGGAATCGATGAACAGGGTCCTTATGAAGGGTAAATAGAAGTTGACAAATCACGTTGTGGCTTTAACGTAGGTAAGAAAACGTTCTTGCTAGAACCCTAATTCAGCCACGTAAAACTTGCAACAACAATTAGAGGACGTCTAACTTGTTTTTGCAGCAAGTGGTTTGTGATATGATATGGCCAAAGTTGTGATGAATGATGAATGATCTATATGTGATGTATGAGATGTTCATGCTATTGTAATAGGATTCACGACTTGCATGTCGATGAGTATGACAACCGGCAGGAGCCATAGGAGTTGTCTTTATTCTTTTATATGACCTGCGTGTCATCAAGAAACACCATGTAAATTACTTTACTTTATTGCTAAACGCGTTAGCCATAGTAGTAGAAGTAATAGTTGGCGAGCAACTTCATGGAGACACGATGATGGAGATCATGATGATGGAGATCATGGTGTCAAGCCGGTGACAAGATGATCATGGAGCCCCAAGATGGAGATCAAAGGAGCTATGTGATATTGGCCATATCATGTCACGTTTATTATTTGATTGCATGTGATGTTTATCATGTTTTGCATCTTGTTTACTTAGAACGACGGTAGTAAATAAGATGATCCCTCACAATAAATTCAAGAAGTGTTCCCCCTAACTGTGCACCGTTGCGACAGTTCGCTGTTTCAAAACACCACGTGATGATCGGGTGTTTTATTCAGACATTCACATACAACGGGTGTAAGACAGATTTACACATGCAAACACTTAGGTTGACTTGACGAGCCTAGCATGTACAGACATGGCCTCGAAACACAGAAGACCGAAAGGTCGAGCATGAGTCGTATAGAAGATACGATCAACATGAAGATGTTCACCGATGTTGACTAGTCCGTCTCACGTGATGATCGGACACGGTCTAGTTTAACTCGGATCATGTAATACTTAGATGACTAGAGGGATGTCTAATCTAAGTGGGAGTTCACTAATAATTTGATTAGTTGAACTTAATTATCATGAACTTAGTCTAAAATCTTTGCAATATGTCTTGTAGATCAAATGGCCAACGTAGTCCTCAACTTCAATGCGTTCCTAGAGAAAACTAAGCTGAAAGACGATGGCAGCAACTATACGGACTGGGTCCGGAACCTGAGGATCATCCTCATAGCTGCCAAGAAAGATTATGTCCTACAAGCACCGCTTGGTGACGCACCCGTTCTCCCTGCAGAACAAGATGTTATGAACGCTTGGCAGGCACGATTCGATGACTACTCCCTCGTTCAGTGCGGCATGCTTTACAGCCTAGAGCCGGGGCTCCAAAAGCGTTTTGAGAGACATGGAGCATATGAGATGTTCGAAGAGCTGAAAATGGTTTTCCAAGCTCATGCCCGGGTCGAGAGATATGAAGTCTCCGACAAATTCTTCAGCTGTAAGATGGAGGAAAACAGTTCTGTCAGTGAGCACATACTCACTATGTCTGGGTTGCATAACCGCTTGACTCAGCTGGGAGTTAATCTCCCGGATGATGCGGTCATTGACAGAATCCTCCAGTCGCTTCCACCAAGCTACAAGAGCTTTGTGATGAACTTCAATATGCAGGGGATGGAAAAGACCATTCCTGAAGTATTTGCTATGCTGAAATCAGCGGAGGTAGAAGTCAGGAAGGAACATCAAGTGTTGATGGTCAATAAAACCACTAAATTCAAGAAAGGCAAGGGTAAAAGGAACTTCAAGAAGGACGGCAAGGAGGTTGCCGCGCCCGGCAAGCAAGCTGCCGGGAAGAAGCCAAAGAACGGACCCAAGCCCGAGACTGAGTGCTTTTATTGCAAGGGAAGCGGTCACTGGAAGCGGAACTGCCCTAAGTACTTAGCGGATAAGAAGGCCGGCAAAACCAAAGGTATATGTGATATACATGTAATTGATGTGTACCTTACTAGTGCCCGTAGTGGCTCCTGGGTATTTGATACCGGTGCAGTTGCTCACATTTGTAACTCAAAGCAGGGGCTGCGGAATAAGCGGAAACTGGCAAAGGACGAGGTGACGATGCGCGTCGGGAATGGTTCCAAGGTCAATGTGATCGCCGTCGGCACGCTACCTCTGCATCTCCCTTCGGGATTAGTTTTAAACCTTAATAATTGTTATTTAGTGCCAGCTTTGAGCATGAACATTGTATTGGGATCTTGTTTAATTCGAGATGGCTACTCTTTTAAATCTGAGAATAATGGTTGTTCCATTTTTATGAGAGATATGTTTTATGGTCATGCTCCTATGGTGAATGGTTTATTCTTTATGAATCTCGAACGTGATGCTACACATGTTCATAATGTGAGTACCAAAAGAAGTAAGGTTGATAATGATAGTCCCACATACTTGTGGCACTGCCGCCTTGGTCACATAGGTGTCAAACGCATGAAGAAGCTCCATGCTGATGGACTTTTAGAGTCTCTTGATTATGTATCATTTGACACGTGCGAACCATGCCTTATGGGTAAAATGACCAAGACTCCGTTCTCAGGAACAATGGAGCGAGCAACCGACTTATTGGAAATCATACATACTGATGTGTGCGGTCCGATGAGTGTTGAGGCTCGCGGTGGCTATCGTTATGTTCTCACTCTCACTGATGATTTAGGTAGGTATGGGTATATCTACTTAATGAAACACAAGTCTGAAACCTTTGAAAAGTTCAAGGAATTTCAGAGTGAGGTTGAAAATCAACGTGACAGGAAAATCAAGTTTCTGCGATCAGATCGTGGAGGAGAATACTTGAGTCACGAGTTTGGGGCACACTTAAGAAAATGTGGAATAGTTTCACAACTCACGCCGCCTGGAACACCTCAGCGTAATGGTGTGTCCGAACGTCGTAATCGCACTCTGTTAGATATGGTGCGATCTATGATGTCTCTTACCGATTTACCGCTTTCTTTTTGGGGCTATGCTTTAGAGACTGCCGCATTCACTTTAAATAGGGCTCCGTCGAAATCCGTTGAGACGACACCGTATGAATTGTGGTTTGGGAAGAAACCTAAGCTGTCGTTTCTAAAAGTTTGGGGATGCGATGCTTATGTCAAGAAACTTCAACCTGAAAAGCTCGAACCCAAGTCGGAAAAATGCGTCTTCATAGGATACCCAAAAGAAACTATTGGGTACACCTTCTACCTCAGATCCGAAGGCAAGATCTTTGTTGCCAAGAATGGGTCCTTTCTGGAGAAAGAGTTTCTCTCGAAAGAAGTAAGTGGGAGGAAAGTAGAGCTTGATGAAGTATTACCTCTTGAACCGGAAATGGCGCAACTCAAGAAAATGTTCCTGAGGTGCCTGCACCGACTAGAGAGGAAGTTAATGAAAATGATCAAGATACTTCTGATCAAGCCCCTACTGAAATTCGAAGGTCCACAAGGACACGTTCCGCACCAGAGTGGTACGGCAACCCTGTCTTGAAAATCATGCTGTTAGACAATGGTGAACCTCCAAACTATGAAGAAGCGATGGCGGGCCCGGATTCCGACAAATGGCTAGAAGCCATGAAATCCGAGATAGGATCCATGTATGAAAACAAAGTATGGACTTTGACTGACTTGCCCGTTGAGCGGCGAGCTATAGAAAATAAATGGATCTTTAAGAGGAAGACAGACGCAGATGGTAATGTGACCATCTATAAAGCTCGGCTTGTCGCTAAGGGTTATCGACAAGTTCAAGGGGTTGACTACGATGAGACTTTCTCACCGGTAGCGAAGCTGAAGTCCGTCCGAATCATGTTAGCAATTGCCGCATTCTATGATTACGAAATATGGAAAATGGACGTCAAAACGGCATTCCTTAATGGTTTCCTTAAGGAAGAATTGTATATGATGCAGCCGGAAGGTTTTGTCGATCCTAAGAATGCTGACAAAGTGTGCAAGCTCCAACGCTCGATTTATGGGCTGGTGCAAGCATCTCGGAGTTGGAACATTCGCTTTGATGAGATGATCAAAGCGTTTGTGTTTACACAGACTTATGGAGAAGCCTGCGTTTACAAGAAAGTGAGTGGGAGCTCTGTAGCATTTCTCATATTATATGTAGATGACATACTTTTGATGGGAAATGATATAGAACTCTTGGACAGCATCAAGGCCTACTTGAATAAAAGTTTTTCAATGAAGGACCTTGGAGAAGCTGCTTATATATTAGGCATCAAAATCTATAGAGATAGATCGAGACGCCTCATAGGTCTTTCACAAAGCACATACCTTGATAAGATATTGAAGAAGTTCAATATGGATCAATCCAAGAAGGGGTTCTTGCCTGTGTTGCAAGGTATGAAATTGAGCTCAGCTCAATGTCCGACCACGGCAGAAGATATAGAAGAGATGAGCGTCATCCCCTATGCCTCAGCCATAGGTTCTATTATGTATGCCATGCTGTGTACCAGACCTGATGTTAACCTTGCCGTAAGTTTGGTAGGAAGGTACCAAAGTAATCCTGGCAAGGAACACTGGACAGCGGTCAAGAATATCCTGAAGTACCTGAAAAGGACTAAGGAAATGTTTCTCATTTATGGAGGTGACGAAGAGCTCGTCGTAAAGGGTTACGTCGACGCTAGCTTCGACACAGATCTGGATGACTCTAAGTCACAAACCGGATACGTGTATATTTTGAATGGTGGGGCAGTAAGCTGGTGCAGTTGCAAGCAAAGCGTCGTGGCGGGATCTACATGTGAAGCGGAGTACATGGCAGCCTCGGAGGCAGCACATGAAGCAATATGGGTGAAGGAGTTCATCACCGACCTAGGAGTCATACCCAATGCGTCGGGGCCGATCAAGCTCTTCTGTGACAACACTGGAGCTATTGCACTTGCCAAGGAGCCCAGGTTTCACAAGAAGACAAGGCACATCAAGCGTCGCTTCAACTCTATTCGTGAAAATGTTCAAGATGGAGACATAGAGATTTGTAAAGTACATACGGACCTGAATATAGCAGATCCGTTGACTAAACCTCTCCCTAGAGCAAAACATGATCAACACCAGAATTCCATGGGTGTTCGATTCATCACAATGTAACTAGATTATTGACTCTAGTGCAAGTGGGAGACTGTTGGAAATATGCCCTAGAGGCAATAATAAAAGCATTATTATTATATTTCCTTGTTCATGATAATTGTCTTTATTCATGCTATAATTGTGTTATCCGGAAATCGTAATACATGTGTGAATAACAGACACCAACGTGTCCCTAGTGAGCCTCTAGTTGACTAGCTCGTTGATCAACAGATAGTCATGGTTTCCTGACTATGGACACTAGATGTCATTGATAACGAGATCACATCATTGGGAGAATGATGTGATGGACAAGACCCAATCCTAAACATAGCACAAGATCGTATAGTTCGTTTGCTAGAGTTTTCCAATGTCAAGTATTGCCTCTTGAACCGGAAAATGGCGCAACTCAAGAAAATGTTCCTGAGGTGCCAGCACCGACTAGAGAGGAAGTTAATGATAATGATCAAGATACTTCTGATCAAGCCCCTACTGAAATTCGAAGGTTCACAAGGACACGTTCCGCACCAGAGTGGTACGGCAACCCTGTCTTGGAAATCATGTTGTTAGACAACGGTGAACCTTCGAACTATGAAGAAGCGATGGCGGGCCCGGATTCCGACAAATGGCTAGAAGCCATGAAATCCGAGATAGGATCCATGTATGAAAACGAAGTATGGACTTTGACTGACTTGCCCGTTGAACGGCGAGCCATAGAAAATAAATGGATCTTTAAGAAGAAGACAGACGCGGATGGTAATGTGACCATCTATAAAGCTCGGCTTGTTGCTAAGGGTTATCGACAAGTTCAAGGGGTTGACTACGATGAGACTTTCTCACCGGTAGCGAAGCTGAAGTCCGTCCGAATCATGTTAGCAATTGCCGCATTCTATGATTACGAAATATGGCAAATGGACGTCAAAACGGCATTCCTTAATGGTTTCCTTAAGGAAGAATTGTATATGATGCAGCCGGAAGGTTTTATCGATCCTAAAAATGCTGACAAAGTGTGCAAGCTCCAACGCTCGATTTATGGGCTGGTGCAAGCATCTCGGAGTTGGAACATTCGCTTTGGTGAGATGATCAAAGCGTTTGGGTTTACACAGACTTATGGAGAAGCCTGCGTTTACAAGAAAGTGAGTGGGAGCTCTGTAGCATTTCTCATATTATATGTAGATGACATACTTTTGATGGGAAATGATATAGAACTCTTGGACAGCATCAAGGCCTACTTGAATAAAAGTTTTTCAATGAAGGACCTTGGAGAAGCTGCTTATATATTAGGCATCAAAATCTATAGAGATAGATCAAGACGCCTCATAGGTCTTTCACAAAGCACATACCTTGATAAGATATTGAAGAAGTTCAATATGGATCAATCCAAGAAAGGGTTCTTGCCTGTGTTACAAGGTGTGAAATTGAGCTCAGCTCAATGTCCGACCACGGCAGAAGATATAGAAGAGATGAGCGTCATCCCCTATGCCTCAGCCATAGGTTCTATTATGTATGCCATGCTGTGTACCAGACCTGATGTTAACCTTGCTGTCAGTTTGGTAGGAAGGTACCAAAGTAATCCCGGCAAGGAACACTGGACAGCGGTCAAGAATATCCTGAAGTACCTGAAAAGGACTAAGGAAATGTTTCTCGTTTATGGAGGTGACGAAGAGCTCGTCGTAAAGGGTTACGTCGACGCTAGCTTCGACACAGATCTGGATGACTCTAAGTCACAAACCGGATACGTGTATATTTTGAATGGTGGGGCAGTAAGCTGGTGCAGTTGCAAGCAAAGCGTCGTGGCGGGATCTACATGTGAAGCGGAGTACATGGCAGCCTCGGAGGCAGCACATGAAGCAATATGGGTGAAGGAGTTCATCACCGACTTAGGAGTCATACCCAATGCGTCGGGGCCGATCAAGCTCTTCTGTGACAACACTGGAGCTATTGCACTTGCCAAGGAGCCCAGGTTTCACAAGAAGACAAGGCACATCAAGCGTCGCTTCAACTCCATTCGTGAAAATGTTCAAGATGGAGACATAGAGATTTGTAAAGTACATACGGACCTGAATGTAGCAGATCCGTTGACTAAACCTCTCCCTAGAGCAAAACATGATCAACACCAGAATTCCATGGGTGTTCGATTCATCACAATGTAACTAGATTATTGACTCTAGTGCAAGTGGGAGACTGTTGGAAATATGCCCTAGAGGCAATAATAAAAGCATTATTATTATATTTCCTTGTTCATGATAATTGTCTTTATTCATGCTATAATTGTGTTATCCGGAAATCGTAATACATGTGTGAATAACAGACATCAACATGTCCCTAGTGAGCCTCTAGTTGACTAGCTCGTTAATCAAAAGATAGTCATGGTTTCCTGACTATGGACACTGGATGTCATTGATAACGAGATCACATCATTAGGAGAATGATGTGATGGACAAGACCCAATCCTAAACATAGCACAAGATCGTATAAGTTCGTTTGCTAGAGTTTTCCAATGTCAAGTATCTTTTCCTTAGACCATGAGATCGTGTAACTCCCGGATACCGTAGGAGTGCTTTGGGTATGCCAAACGTCACAACGTAACTGGGTGACTATAAAGGTAGACTACGGGCATCTCTGAAAGTGTCTGTTGGGTGACATGGATCAAGACTGGGATTTGTCACTCCGTATGACGGAGAGGTATCACTGGGCCCACTCGGTAATGCATCATCATAATGAGCTCAGAGTGACCAAGTGTCTGGTCACGGGATCATGCATTACGGTATGAGTAAAGTGACTTGCTGGTAACGAGATTGAACGAGGTATTGGGATACCGACGATCGAATCTCGGGCAAGTAACATATCGATAGACAAAGGGAATAGCGTACGGGGTTGATTGAATCCTCGACATCGTGGTTCATCCGATGAGATCATCGTGGAGCATGTGGGAGCCAACATGGGTATCCAGATCCCGCTGTTGGTTATTGACCGGAGAGTCGTCTCGGTCATGTCTGCTTGTCTCCCGAACCCGTAGGGTCTACACACTTAAGGTTCGGTTACGCTAGGGTTGTAGGGATATGTATATGCAGTAACCCGAATGTTGTTCGGAGTCCCGGATGAGATCCCGGACGTCACGAGGAGTTCCGGAATGGTCCGGAGGTAAAGATTTATATATGGGAAATCCTGTTTCGGGCATCGAGACAAGTTTCGGGGTTATCGGTATTGTACCGGGACCACCGGAAGGGTCCCGGGGGTCCACCGGGTGGGTCCACCTGTCCCGGGGGGCCACATGGGCTGTAGGGGGTGCGCCTTGGCCTAATGGGCCAAGGGCACCAGCCCCACATAGGCCCATGCGCCTAGGGTTTAAAGGGGAAAGAGTCCTAGGAGGGGAAGGCACCTCCTAGGTGCCTTGGGGGGGAGGGAAACCCCCCTTGGCCGCCGCACCCCCTAGGAGATTGGATCTCCTAGGGCCGGCCACCCCCCCTTGGCCCTCCTATATATAGTGGGGGAGAGGAGGGACTTCATACCTGAACGCCTTGGCCTTTGGTTGCCTCCTTCTCCCTCCCCAACACCTCCTCCACCTCCATAGTGCTTAGCGAAGCTCTGCCGGAGTACTGCAGCTCCACCAACACCACGCCGTCGTGCTGCTGCTGGTGCCATCTCCCTCAACCTCTCCTCCCTCCCTTGCTGGATCAAGAAGGAGGAGACGTGGCTGTTCCGTACGTGTGTTGAACGCGGAGGTGCCGTCCGTTCGGCGCTGGTCATCGGTGATTTGGATCACGTCGAGTACGACTACATCATCACCGTTCTTTTGAACGCTTCCGTGCGCGATCTACAAAGGTATGTAGATGCATCTAATCACTCGTTGCTAGATGAACTCCTAGATGATCTTGGTGAAACAAGTAGGAAATTTTTTGTTTTCTGCAACGTTCCCCAACAATGATAAACCTGCCATTCAAGCAATGCTTACACACGTACCTTTTTTTGCAGGGCCTTCGACTACAATCAACATGGCGCAGGGACATCTACTGCGGGAACCTCTGAGCACACAGAAGAAGCGTTCCACCAGCCAGTCAACAGTCCTGCCACAAACAATGCAGAATCAGTGTAAAAAATGGCAATTGTTCTAGCAATGCCGACAAGCACACCTTTGCACACCAGCACAAGCAACACTCAAGCAGATGAAATAGCCGCTGATACTGAAGTGAATGATGAAACTGATAATGAAGCACAAGGGGATGAAGAAGATGGGCAATCAGAAATCATGGTGCCTCAACCACCATATGTTGGGCAAAGATTTGATTCGTTTGCAGATGCCAAGGAATTCTACCAGACATATGCAATGTTCCATGAGTTTGCGGTGAACACCGAATACCATAGGGAAATTAAAAAAACTAACGAGTACAACATAGGTGAGATAAGGTGCTACAAGGCACGAAGGAACAAGAAGGGGAAAGGTGTTGCCCCTGTTGTGCCGGAATGAAAGAGAGATATCATTGTCAAGATAGAATGCCTGTCCAGTGCAAGCTAAACGCAGATGGAGCATAGTGGGTGGTCACCGACTATTTCGACGAACACAACCACAAACTCAGAAAGAAGTTTGATCTGGTAAAATTTCTGAGCGCCCACAAAGGATTCAGTCCCCTCGAGAAGAAATTCGTAAAGTTGCTACATGATTGTAACGTCGATCCGTCAAGAATGGTCTAAATACTATCCCTGATCCACAACGGAGATGGTAGACTAAGTAGCATGCCCTACATACCAGCAGACGTCACAAACCTAAAGGCAAAGTACCATAGAGAGAGCAGGTTGGCTGACATAGAAGCCACGATAGCCTACTTTGAAGAGAAAGCAAAAGCAGATGCTGATTTCTTCTATAGGATAAGATTGGATGATGAGGACCGTGTTAGAAACATGTATTGGGTAGATGGTGCTGCAAGAAGAGCCTACAAACATTTCCGTGATTGGATATCATTCGATGCAACATATCTCACTAATATGTACAAGATGCCCTACGCTCCATTCATAGAATAAATAACCACAACCAGTCATTGCAGTTTGATTGCGGACTCGTTCGGGACGAAGATACAGATGGTTACACTTGGCTGTTCAAAACCTTTCTTGGAGTGCATGGATGGACTTGCTCCGATGAACATAATAACAGACCAGGATTTTAGCATGCGTGCAGGCATAGGGGAGGTCTTTCCGTTGGCAGTGCACAGGCACTGCAGGTGGCATATTATTAAAAAGGCTGAGGAGACGCTAGGACCATTTTTCGCTGACCGTCCAGAGCTGCACAAGGCATTCGAGTTATGCGTGGACCACAGCCGAACGGTGGAGGAGTTTGAATGGAGTTGGACGGCTATGATTGAAACATACCAAGTGCAAGACAACGAGACGCTTACTGGCCTGTGGGAGAAGCGAATGTACTGGGTGCCGGCCTACTTCATGCACTGCTTCTTCCCATTTCTGCAGACTACGCAGCGCAGTGAGGGGTTCAACACTGTTTTGAAGTGGTACATGAGCCCTAACAACTCATTGCTGCAGTTTGCCAAGCAATACACAGCTTTACAACAGAAAATAATGGGATCTGAGCTACAGCAATAAGCGAACACCGCACTCAAGCAACCTAAATTGCTAACATGTTTTCCAATGGAGAGGCAGATGAGCAAGATATATACCAACAAGATTTTTAACAAGTAAGTCGATTATGCTACCCTCTTATTTGCACAAAGCATGAAGATAGTAGGTGCCATATAGAATGCAATGCAGTTGCCATCTTTTTTGACTTGCTGATCTATTGAAAATAGCCATTGAATACAGTGTAAGCATGATCTGTAGTTGCCATGTGGGTTGAACTGTAGTTGCCATGTGGGTTGAACTATAGCTGCCATGTGGGTTTGACTGTAGTTGCCATGTGGGTTGAACTGTAGTTGCCATGTGAAAATGATATGTAGTTGACATGTGGCCCAGAACTTCGTTTGCCATGTTTTATAAACTACATTTGCCATGTTAAATGAAATTCATTTGCCAATTCAAAATGTTATGCATTTTGCCATGTGAAAAATATCGTGCAATTGCCATATGGAAACAAAAAACACAAGAACATATGTAGGAAAAAGAACATGATTTCCATGCCATCATTGGTTTTAGATATACGTGTTGCTATGTTACGGCCTACCTCAACATAAGGTGCTACAAAAACATCGTATAAGAGTTTAACAAAAGCACAAAAACATGCAGATTCCAGGAAGAAATAAAGCATGCCAGCATGTACACGACTTACCAGGTGGACGAACATACGTTCAAGGTGTGTTCATTATTGGGCATGTCGGATTCAGAACCTGAAGACCTGGACAAGGGAAGGAACTACTATGTGAAGGCAACGATAAGCAAAGACGAATACTACTGCCAATGCTACAAATTCAAACGTGACGGGATTGTGTGCTGTCACATACTTAAAGTAATGGACATGCACGCGGTCATGCGATTACCCCGCCATTTCATAAGGCGGTGATGGACTTGGGATGCTGACGATGCATTGGGGTCACAAACATCAAATGCAGTGTTGGTTGTGCATGACAAGAGACCGGAGGCAACCATGGAAGCCGCGAGGCACGTTGTGTTGACGAAGAACTATGTTGAACTAATAGATGAAGCATGCAAGAGCGATGAGACAGCGAGGGTGGCAGAAAAACACAGGAAAGCCGTGAAAAGAGAGCTTGATGAGATCAAAAAGAGGAAGGCTGAAGAAGCCTTACACAGGTTCCCCCGCACCTCAAGTGTGCCTTCGTCCACGGGTCCGTCATTTGAAAACTCAGAGGTAGGGCCTGGAACAGCAAGCACGCAAACCCAGGTTAGGAACCCGCCCCATTCCATCACAAAAGGGCATCCAAAAGAGATAAGATACAAATCAGGGTTGGAAATTCAAGCAAAACACAAGAAAACAAAGAAAGGGGCGGGCAATCCTTAAAATCAATTGTGGAAGATTGTAACTTATGTGCTGGTGACATTTTTTGTAAGGTATATGGTCAGGATTTTAAAATTTTGACAATGACTGTTGGTGGACAACAGGATTTAAAAGAAATGACATGTATGCCACGCATGTGCTGCTAAATCTGCCATGCAGCTTCCATCGAATCCGCCATGTGATTTCTACTGAATCTGCAATCGCGCATATTGTTTGTTTTTAGACCACGCATTTTGTTTCTGTTTTTTGACATGTGATCTATTGAAAAATAGAAACTAGGTACATTACAAGCATGAAAAATTGTAGTTGCCATGTGAAATCACCTACAGTTGCCATGTGTAATCAAAATGCAGTTGCCATATGGAATGGTATCTAGTTGACATGTGACACAAAACTATAGTTGCCATGTTTTATGAACTGCATTTGCCATGTTAAATAAACTGCATTTGCCATGTTATATGTTATCCAGTTGCCATGTCAAATATCGTGCAGTTGCCATGTCATATATCATGCAGTTGCCCAAAATAACAAAAAATAGAACGGTTACTTTCACTAACCGCATCTGATCAACTATATTTTCCATGTTTTCAGGTATCATAGACACATTCAAACACCCAACCGGTACTACCAACCACAAACACATAAATAGTACTGAAACATAAACATAGCTGTTGTCAAACCTAAGTAGGTTCACATCCACACATATATTACAAATATGTTCAATGCCACTCACACGCCACCACTAAATTCTAGACTACGGAAGGGTTGCAGTCATAACATAGTACACAGACATAGTTTTAAAAGCACAAGTTGATACCTTACATTCATCAGCCACAGAATGTAAGGTAGGTGTGCGGTATGGAGCACCACGTGATCACTTGTACTTCTTGTTGGCTTTTTTGACAACTTCCTCTATGAACTCTCGTGCGTTGGCCCGCGTGTTGAAATCTTCAGTCATCAACCAATTCCATGTGTATATTTTGCGAAGCTCAATGACCATTACAGCTGTGATGACAGGGACCCATCGACCTCCCACTTAGCAAGGTATTCCAACGTGTGAAACCCACAGTCATGCCTATAAAAGAAAAAGAATCAGGTCAACTCGATAGAACAGAAAAAATCATAAACTTTGATGCACAGGGGACAAAAGGGTTTAGGATTGGTGTGGAGGACACATGAAAAAAGTTAGTAATTACCGGTTTCCTTGCTTCGTAGTTGCGACATACTCGATCGGAAAATGATTGATCTGGACCCTTGAGTTTTCATAGTGACGGGTCCATGTCTGTTTGAGGTTGTTGATGAAGAATTCAGCATGTGTAGTAAGGTCTTTATCAGCTTCTAAACGCATTGAATCGAGCACCTCAAATCGTTGGTTCTTTAGGTCAAGGCAAATCGCGTAGTGGTGACCACACTTGTCATGTGGGTCATGTGGTGCAAGCTCCTGGAACATGGGAAACAGTACCTGCAAGTAAAAAATAAAAGGGAAAAGAAAAAGCAATTTTCACATAAAAAACAGCAATGATGTAGTTGGAAAAATGATTACGTAAAGATATTGTCGGATGCAGTAAGAGGTACATGAATGACAAAGCAGCAAGTGACCAAAGATATGCTGACAGAGAATGTTTATTTGACATGTGTAATTAAAAGAAGTTGCCATCCATGTATGAACGAAGTTGCCCAATATTTTAATTCAAGCTGTCACATAATTTGCATTAAAAACATTCAAACTTAGTTTGCATGGCAGCTGTTGCCACATGAAACATCTGTCACAAAATAGTATGTAGCCCAAAGTGTGAAGCATAGCTACTAACAAAACATAGCATGGGAAAAAGATGTGAAAAACAAGAAGGAACACTCATGCATTTCTTCAGTGTGAGCTTGAAATCACCATGCTGGGCAAAATTCTTCCTCAGGATTTTATGGTTGAAGTCACCATCCCATATTTTGCAGGTCACAGTGTACTGCATGATTGTTTTGTCGGGAGACATATCCATATGCCTGTTGATGAAGTCAATCCCACACGCAACTACATTCTTCGACATTTTGCTAAGTGGCCTCACAGACTCGGCAAGATCACCCAGGTCGACGTACGTCGCATCACATTGTATGACTTTGGTTCTGTCGAAACATAAGTTGTATGAAAATGATATAACATGAAAGAATCATGTCTACTAATTAAAATAAAAAATAAAACGTAAACAAAGCATGGCTGGAATACCAAAGGAAAAATAATAAGAGAAAAGCAAGTGAGGGGTTATGTGGTGTTGACGTTACGCTTTCAGCTCCTTCATGTGCTTGCTGCTGGACCTCGCATTTCCAAAAGGCTTGACAATATCATACAACTGGTTGTGCTCCTTTGTGGCCTTGACTTCGGGCTCATACTCATCCACAGGAGGTGCGTGAACTACCCTATGCTGCCTCACAGATCCAGGGGTGGCACTTCTAATGGTATCTTCGGATACCGAATCAGCAGGCACGTTAGAACTTGATTGCCCCTGACCCCGTGAGGACCTCCTATTCGATGCTTCATCCTCAATCCTGCGGTATGCGGCATCAAGTAACACCGAAATCTCATCAGGGGTGACTGCAAGGATTGAAACCGTGGGTTAGGATACATGGAAACAAACAAGTTATTGTGGAAAAAAGGATGCAGAATATGAAATGTAGGTGCAAAAAATAGTGAGTTGCCATGTGGCAACAACTATAGTTGCCTTGTGTAGTGCACTGTAGTTGCCATATGGCAACAACTGCAGTTGCCATGTGGCAACAACTGCAGTTGCCATGTGACAGCAACTGCAGTTGCCATGTACATTGAACTAAAGTTGCCATGTTGCAACAACTCCAGTTGCCATGTGCTTGGCGAATGGAATTGCAACCTGGCAACAAACTGTAGGTGCCATGTTGCAGCAACTCCAGCTGCCATGTGCATCAGATCAGATTTGCCATCACAAGTGACAAAAAAAACTTGTGACAAACTTCAGACTAGAAAAAATGTAGAAACCAAAATGATAAACATGCATAAAAAATGTACCTTGAACTATCGGCTCCGCAAACTTCACATCCTTCCTGCCCTCAGCCATTGGCTGCACCATCATTGGGGCCATGCCTACCGGCAAAGCAAAGACAACTGGCATAGGATCTTGCGCCACTAGTTCATCTTGACTGCAATCAATGCCAAGGCTACAGCTCGGTGGGGTGAAGGCCATTGGGTGCCTCTCCTCCCTACCAGCCGGACCGCAAACGAGATGTTCGGCAGAATCCAGGGGTGACAGATTAACAAACATTTTTGCCTCATCTCCTGCAGTATCATTAGGCTTATTGTTTGGGCGTGCTGCCAGTGGTATCATCCACACCTTTCTTGTCAATCTTCTTGTTTGGGATGTACGAGACACCAATGTTGACTGGTAGCTTAGAAGTGCGCAGATTTAAGCTGGGGTTCTCCACGGTGGTGAGAGACGCAGTCTACTCCAGACGTTCACCTTCGTCAGTCGTGCCTGGCATGCTGCGTGCCTCGGTTGTACCTCGGACTTCCGTTTTCTCCATAACATTGCTTTTGGCAGGTGGTGGGAACAGTGTGGAAGCAGGCACATAACTAGACTCATCTCTGCTGCTCCTGGCTACATCTGGTGCATTGGGTATGTCTGCAGGTTGCTTGCGGGGGCTACGATGCCTAGGTGGAAGACCAGCTCGCACAACGGTCATCGTAGCAACCTCTGGGCCACCAGAAGCTGGAGCTGTTGTGCCATGAGTCTCACCTGTGGATGGCATCTCATTCTGAATTGTCGCCGCAGCCCCTTCTTTTGTGGACGCATAAGTGCCAGCAGCCATGCGCTTGGAATCCGTATTAGATGAGCGGGAATCTTCCTTGCCTAGGTTGATATCGGGAGCATCCACTTCAGCACTTGCTGATCGGGTGACAGGGGCCACAACAGCATCCCTCATTGCCAGCAGAGTGGGCAATATCTCAGCAGTCCTGGCAGATACTGACTCATCACACCCAGATGTACGGATGCCTGTTGTTGTAGCCTGCACATCTGCAACCGGCGGAGATGGTCGGCCACTTGCATCAGAGCTGGTGGGAACAGTGGATGGTGCAGCAGCAGTTTTCTCGACTGGCGCCTCATGAACATCTGAGTTGCCACTTGTCGACAGCTTTGAATGAATGCGTTCGAGTGGGTCTCTATGGTTCTGCTTGGTCATGCGTGTAGTAGTCTTCTTCACCCTGCAAGAAAGCGCATGAAGAGTATGAAAATTTGAACAAAAATAGTTGCCATGGTAGTCATATTTAAAAATGGAAAAATGTGTGATATGCCAGAGCTGCCATTTGAGAACAAGGTATGGATGAGCCCACAAGACAAATGTTGGGGGGTGGAAGCCACTGGAGAGCTGCTAGTTGCCATATGAGTGGGGTAAGAATTGCCATGTGACCTAGTTAGCAATTGCCATGGAGTGCAAACAGGAGTTGCCATGCAGCAAAAAAATAAATCATGAGAAAAAAAGAAGTTGCCATGTGGTACTGATGGCACTAGCCCATATGGCAAACTGAACAGCTACAATGAAAAGCAGACGGGTAGTTGCCGCATAAATGTATCAACTGAAAAAGTTGTGTATGATCTAGAATGAATCGAACAAAAAAATAGCACTATGACAAATACAAAAACAGGGAGAACCTACTTCTTGATTGTCTTCCTCAAGTCTTCCAACACGACAGGATCACCGGTGTTTGACGTCGACGTACGAGGAGACGACCTAGTGGAAGTGGTGTCACCAACAGTGGGAGCTCCCTTGTTCAATCGAGCAGAAGCACGGGTTGGCGTTGGTGCTTGTTTCTTCTTAATTGCTCGTCCACCAGCTGTCGCCTCACTACACATAGAAAAGATGGCAAAAAAGGATACCAAGTGTGAGACACAAAAATCATGCCACGCTTAGCAAAACAATGAAAAAGAGGGTCGGTCTGTTGAAACGGAGAGACAAACAAAACACTAAATAGATGTTGAACCTTCTCCTAGCAGCTACGGGACGGTCCTAGACCTCTTGCCAACAGAGCCCTGCCCAACATCCTCTGGAGCTCTGCCCCTCTTTGACAGCGACACCCCCGTGTCTCTGGCACCTGTTTGTTCAACTGCTTCCTCTGCTGGAGGGACATCTAGTGCAACCTTACCCTTCGTACCACCTCCACAAACTTCACCGTGTTCATCGTCATCGGTTGCATGTTGCACATTCTCCATGTCATCGTCATCGTCCTTGTCAAGACCAGCGTCTCCATCTAGATCATCTTGCGTGTCGGGAAGCTCCTGTGAGCTGTTGTAGTCGTACCGGCCATGGCAACCAGTTGGTTGATGTGTCCGTTCTTCAACGAATGATGTGAATTGCCTCGCAACCGCGTCACTGTCACAGCCATTAAGTGCCGTCCAACCCTCAACCAACTTCCCGAGCAAGCTGGTCATGCCGGAGGCAAACTGCCCAACTAGATGCTCAACAGGTGCCCTCGCCTGAGCACAAAAAAAAGTAGCAAAAACCAAAGATATTAGAGTCACATGCGTAAGAACAAAAAAACCAAAATAACCATAAGATATATATAAAAAATGCAAAGAGAAAACACAGTTTCAAAAAACAAAAATGAACATCCTTGATTACCTCAGTAGGATAAGATGGAGCTGAATGCACATCCATCCACTTGCCAAAGTTTTGTGGCCCACCAAACACACTGTAGTCTATAGCATTCTTGGCCATTAGCTGGAAACCAGCAAAAAACAACTAAGATGTGAGAGAGAAATAAGGTGCAGTGACTAACAATTCATGTATTGCAAAAAAGAGGAATATAAAAAAGGACTTTCGACACGGATGGCGGAGTTGCCATATGGGGTCAGACATGGTTGCCATGTGCAGACAGCCATGGCTACCAAAGGTATTTATCTCTTGTTAGCCATACATGATTGCTGTATGGGGATTTTTCACATGTTATGCAACATACGAAATTGAAGAATGCCGTGCAAGAAAGAAGGCAGAACTAACCTGCAGTTTTTCATATTTCGTATCGGTTATCCTGTCTGCGGCAAGCACAGCCTTGACAACAGCATCCATCCATGCAGAGACAACAAACTTATGTGCAGGCGGCGGGCCTCCTATCCCGGTAAAGTCAACGGTGGACAGATCAAGAGCATCGACGTACATGAGTTGGTACACACAATAAAAAAGGAACCTATGTCATTTTCAATCATGCTATAGTGAAAAAAGAAGCTTATGTAGTTTTCTTCAGTCATCAAGTTGAAGAGAATGAAGAGAAAGGATTTGCCCTCTATCTATGTTAGTTGCCATCATGCTTGTGTTGGCAGTTGCCATCTTGTTATACTGGTAGTTGCCATGCAGATTGTATAAGAGATAATGAATGTATGAAATGAAACATTTTTTGTGTTGTTGAAAAATGCTGGTATACATAATAAAAAAGGAAGCTATGTCAGTTGCAATCATGCTATGGTGAAAAGGAAGCATGATGGTTGCCATCTTGAGTCATCAAGTTGAAGACAATGAAGAAAAAGATTTGCCATCTATCTATGTTATTTGCCATCATGCTTTGTTGACAGTTGCCATCTTGTTATGTTGGTAGCTGCCACCACCTCAGCATCATGGTTGCCATACAGATTGTATAAAAAAAGATTGAATGTATGAAATGGACACCTTATTGTGTTGTTGAAAAATGCTATTGCCTTGTAGGCAGCAACTACAGTTGCCATGGATTAAACAAAAGTCACTTTCGCATGTAAAAGCATTCACATAAAAATGAAACAAAGGGTTGCCATGCACGATCTTGTATGATTGCCATGCACGATCTTGTACTGTTCACACTTATCAACAGTTGTGATGTTGATTTAGGAAAATCAATGAACCGTGACAAGAGTATTTGCAAAAGAGTGGGCAAAAAAATACCATTAGGTGCAAGCGACAACCCTTCTGGTACATCTTGTTTGAGAATGCATCATGCAGGAAGTCAACGATGAATTTACACCAATTCATTTTCTTTACGTCTTTCAACTTCGCCTGCACAACACAAAATTCAGGACAAAAAAAGTTTCCGCATCAGCATTCAAATGAAAGCATCAAAAAACTGGCAGTGACTAGCTTCCAGATGACATCAAAATCAAAAAAAATGAAGGGAAAAAAGAAGTAGATAAATAGCATTCACCAGGATGGGGAAGCACTTGTTGCTTTGGCGGAGAGACGTGGTAGGCGCAAAGATAGCTGAGATCAAGTACATGAGCAGCTTCATCTTAAATACCTCGCCATGGGTTTTCATGCCCTCCAGCGAAGTTGCCAGCACAGTCGTATTCGGCATGGTTGACACCCCAGGAAACAAACGGGGGAACAAGGCTTCCTCAATCTTATTGTTCACCTCATACGGGACTTTGATTTCTCTGCGGGGCACACCCAAAGTGCAGAATACCGAGTCCTCATCCAAAGGCAGTCTTCCCCGTCCCGCAATCACAAATTCTCTAGAGGCAGGATCATAAATCTCACCGAGCCAGTCGCATACAGGGTTCACTAGGTTCTTGTAGTGAACATCCATCAGAGCCTGCATCCCCATCTCACCGGCAGCTCCCTTCTGCTCATCAGTAAATCCATCGTTCAAAATGGTCAGGCGTTCTTGCGAAGCCCTATTGTGATGACCTTTCTTCTTCTGCATAACAGAAGAAGGATCATTTGTTGCCATGTTCAATGTCATGGAAAAATTTAGTTCTAATTGAAGATTGAAAACACAATGCGACTTTGAAAACATATGGGGGTGGAAAGTGACCTCTTCGCCATCTTTTACCCAACCAGTCGCACGATTCTGTTGCGGTGCATCCATGAAGTCATCATCATCATCTTGATGGTCGCCACGAGCCATTGTGCTGTAATAAGAACAAAACACACATTAGGTTGAAACAAAAACACAGCCGACGGATACGGAAAGAAATGCATAAAGTAAAATATTCACTGCATATCATCGATGAACAAAGTGAAAACTCCATGGTTGCCCCAAAGTTTAAACATCTGAAGAGGGCAGTAATTGCCATGTGCTGAACTTGCACAAAAAGGTAGAAAAATAGTCAAATGGAAGAGCAATTTGAAGAAACATGGCAACTGGACGTGTATGTGTTTCTCAAGGAAGCAATTGCCAGCTAGCACAATCTACTTGCCATGTTGGCTCCAATTAAAGTGGCAAATGAGGCAGATCATATGAACACCCACCCCCTAGGATTGTCCAACATGAGATGTGGCAACTAACACATTGGCTTCATAAAAAATGTAGAGAACACATATTCTATGTTCAAGTTGCCATGTTAAACACAAGGCACTCCAATAAAGGGCACACAACTTCCACTGCACAGCATGTAATAAGGCCACTCACACCCTGGCATCACATAAAAATGAGTTGCCATGTATTCACAAGCAGCAAATGTACTATGTTCAAAGTTGCCGTGTCAAACACAAGGCATTTGAAAAAAAGGCAGACAACTTCCACTACACAACATGTAATGTGGCAACTCACACCCTGGCCTCACATAAAAATGAGTTTCCATGTAATGCAGTCAAGAAACATTCAGGTATCACAAGCCAGCATGGCAAATGCAAACTGAGTCCTCGATATGGCATGGCAACAGACATAGTGTGCTCACAAAAATAAGTTGCCACATGGAAAGTGTAATCGTGGCAAAACTGACATGATTGTTTAGGAAATTAGTCGCCATCAGTGATGATAGTGTCATGGCAACAGACATAGTGTGCTCACAAATATTAGTTGCCACATGTAAAGCATATTCGTGGCAACTGACACACTTGATCACGAAATTAGTCGCCATCAGTGATGATAGTGGCATGGCAACAACATAGTGTGTTCACAAATTAGTTGCCACATGGAAAGCATATTCGTGGCAATTGACACAGTTGATCAGGAAATTAGTTGCCATCGGTGATAACAGTTCTTGAAAATGCCATGGCTGCCATTATCCTACACTTTGAAATGCAACTACCTAGATCTAGGGTTCATTTGCAACTATCATACCGTGAAATTTAACAAATAAAATACTCACTACACTGATGGCCATAGCATTTCGAGGCAAATCATAACTAACATCTGGAAAAATCACCCGCTCAATCGCAAGGCAAACAACGGATTAGGCTGCAGGACGGGGACGTGGACGTATTTGGCCCACATCGGCATGACTGCCGCGGTGGCGGCGACAAAACTACCCTAGATGGCAAGCACGCGACTCCACCACCGATGGGGACGCCGGAGCACTGGGAAACGGCCGGAATATCGATGAAACTCGATCAGAAATCGACCAAAAAGGGAGGGGGCACAAAATCGCAGGCAGGAAATGTGAGCACGGGAGGGAGCCTTACCTTCAATCTCCGGCTCTCCGGCGATGACGCTCTAATCCGGCGAGCCCCACCAACGGTCAAGAATGCGGTCGACTCTTCCACCGCCACCGCCGTCGCCTTCTCCTCTCGGTTTCTCCTTGCAATCGACTGCAACTGGTGTGAATGGGTGGGTTGCGGAGTAGTGAATGGGGAGGGGAGTAAACTAAACCGCGAGTGCAGAGCGAAGTGGCGAGACGTGGGAGGCGGTAGCCGAAGACGGGTGTGGCGTGCGGGCGTGACGGCAGTTCCACCGCACGCCCGGACTCGCAACCGCTGACTTCGGAACGAAAATGGCGTGCGGGCGAACTCTCTTACACGCCACACATTCGACTTGTCCTACTTGGCACACAAAATCAACAGCTTCGTGCCAAGATTCGTGCAAAAGGTAATCGACGACGATCGACGTGTGCGCGCGAGTTCGCTAACGCCCACACGTGTGGGCGTTAGTGTTTCCGTTCATCTAACCCATCTTTTCCCGGCGAAGCTTTTGATTTATTTCATCAACAATCATGACTGTACAATGACACACTAGAATAATAAAATTGTATCTAGATCGGTAAAATTGCATCTAGATCCGTGAATCACCCAGTGATGACTATAAGCAACCAAACGAGCCGAAGGTGCCACCGTCATCGCCTCTCCCTAGACATAGCCGGGCAAAACTTGTCTAACAGACAAATAGAAAGTCGTCGTGTTAAGACCCCATAAGACCAGCGCACCAGAACAACAACTGCCTCCCATGAAGAGAAGCATGGATAGGAAGAATCCACCATGAAGACACACTGATGTAGACGAACGAAGACCGAATCCGAGCGGATCCACCAAGACAACCACTGACCCAATCCCACGAGATCCATCGGAGACACCTCCATACGCCCTCTGACGATACTAGACACATCACTTGGTAGAGGGCTAAGAGTGAAGAACCTTATTCCATATTCAGAGAGCCGCCGCCGTTTCGTCTTTCTAAACATGACAAACCCTAGTAAAACTCAAAGAAACATATCAAAACAAAGCCCTCCCACCAGCAAGGGTCGCGGTGCAACGAGGCCCCATGGCCCTAAGGTCATATGAGACGAGGCAGATCGATGGCACCGCCGACGGTAGATGGAAACCCTAGCTGCCTGTCCTCTTGAGGCCTTGTTTGGTACGCGTGGATTGGGGGTGGGGGGGGGTGTTCGACAGCCCGTTCCTCGCGTGGCCCAGAAACTGCTCAAGACCCCGACAGCCTGTTTGATACGCGAGGATTCCACGGCCCAACCCCTCCGAGCCCCCTCCGATACCCCTCTTTCCACGCGGTTTTCAGCCCTCGAGGGGGGACCCGAGGATTCGGAGGAGATGATGCCACCGCCGCCTCCTCAATGCACCGCCGCCCGACTCCTCCTCAAGACGTCGTCGCCCGCCACCTCTACGCTGGCGTATCTCCTCCGGCATACCCCCGGGTGTAAGTCCTCGCCTTGCCTCGCCTCTTCCCCTTTCCCCTTGTCATCTAGGTTTTGTCCACCCCCAGCGAGCTCGCCATGGTTGCCGCCTCGTCCTCCCCAACGAGCTCGCCAAGCACGCTGTCTCTGAGGGCACCTAGTCCGTCAGCAAGTTCACCTCCTCCTCCTCCTCCTCCTAGGCTACCATTGGCTCTGCTTATCTCTCCAAGTAGTGACAATGGTAGTGCAATCTCTCTACAAGTAGTGTCCAGACCCATCTTAGTATTCAACAGATTTGATATTGATTGACATGCCCTTTGGCTGAATTTTATTAGAAGCCAATACGGATGTACTTGAGTAGATTTAGAACCCACAGATGTTGCAGTTCTTCAGTCTGGAGCAAACAATTTCTTCAGAGATCATTGTCTTTTCCTAAGCAGAGTTGATGTACTGATGCTTTATTCCGCTGTTCTTCGACCACTACTGTTGTTGCGTCCGCGCTCATAAACACAACCATGTAATCTTGTGGAAAGGAGTATTGTATGCATATGGTCCGAAGATATAATTGTCCAAAATCCGGTGTTTGCTGCTGCAATCCAAGTACAGTATTTGTAAATTAGTGATGGTGATGGTCTGATGTTATAATTGTTGTGTGTATGTTTTGTGACCATGGACAACTCTAGTATATTGATTGCCAGTTCAAGGTTATACATAATTCTTTGGTTAGGAAACGATGGACAAACTTGCACGTATCACACCTTGCATCAGATTTACAGTGTGAGTCAATCTCTTGTCATTCCATCTTCTCAAATGACCGGCAAAAGTGTAGCCCATCTCTATATCTGTTGTTCAGGGTTCAACAGGTGTATGTTTGATAGATCTTGTAGAGCATTATCGTTTGGAAATTTAGCCGGAAGCCATAAAGCTATGCTAAGTAACCAATTTATGCATGTCCAGCCTTAAAATCTAGTGTTAAATATTATTCAGTATAATTTGTATTGTTGTTTGGTTTAGATTAGATGTTTGGCAACTATCTTTTTGAGTTAAAGCCACCTATAATCCTCCCACAAATTTTTTTAACTGCCCCAAATTTGAGCAGGATAGGTGAGCTCTCATGATGCTCGATTTTTTGATCTGTTTAATGATGTTATATGGCATATGGCAAATAACTAGTGGAATATAGTTTATTTGCAGTGACATTCGTTTTTGATCTATTTAAGTATGGAACTTTTGATCAGCTGTTAAGCATTTGGTAAACTCTATGACATGATGTACACAACCACAAATCTTTATGGCAATTAGATTGCAGTATGGTATTTGTTTCTTGTATGAATGATTATATGTCATCGTACATGTAGATGATATGTTCTTATTTTGACTGGACATGAGGGGGAGCAAGGTGGCTGGAGATGGGAAAACGATGAGGCTTTGTTTGGTAGAAGTGGAATGGGGAGGTTTGGGGAGGGCTGGTGGTGGCTGTAGGTAGGTGACGTATCCTTTCCGCATCCTCATGGCCAGCACCGTTATATTCCTAGATAGAAACAATACATCCAGATCCAATATTCTTCTTCTAATTATTATTACATCTGAAAAAAGCATACCCCTAGATAGATAAATGGATGGATGAATTTGTGTGTCATCTTTGATTTTCTAAGTTGACTGACATGAATTCAGAATTGAAGAGGAGGCCCGGGTAGAATTAATGTCAGATGAGCCAAACTGAATGTGCTTATTTCCGAATAATGTTCAGTCAGAAAAAACTTGAACCAAAACTGAATAACCTACGGTCATAAGGAAATTCTTTGTTTGGAAACTGATTGTCTATCTAGAATGTTGCAGTTGTGGCACTACATGATCTTACTAATGCTGTCTTTTCTACTCAATGTGGCTGTATTTTCTTGGTGGTATCACGCAGATTGGTTCTTATTTATGTCGTCTATTTTTTTATCTAGCTAGCTAGCTAACTTGCTCCATTTCCATTGAACTGAATCTATGTAATAGACCTTGCTAACTTGTTCTCCCTCCATACATAAAAAAAAAACTTGTTCTCCCTCCATGGACCTTGCAGCCTCTTCCACATTCCACCACCATCAGCCTCCTTAACCCCAACCGAAGAGCTGGCCTTTTCCCCAGTAAGATGTAACTTTTGTTCAGAGTAATGATTTCAGTTCAGTCTGCATAGTTCAGCTTCATAGAGAAGATAATGATTTCTGTTTTTTAGCCTACTGCAATTGTTTAGAGTAATGTGTGGACAAAATTCAGGTTTTGTCCCACATCACATTGCATTGTTTGGAGGTTTTGTACATCAGCTTCCTTTTTGATCTTCTTATTTAAACTTGTTGCAGTACCTGTGACACATGACGCCTAACTGCTTAACTAATTTTCTGCTAATTCAGCTCACACGGCGCTGTGGTACGCGGATGTCGCTGCAGAGTAGAGAGATACCCCTAGAAGTCGCCTTCCTGTCCACCTCTTCAGAAGTGCCACCGCCTTGGACACGACGACATTAGAACCCAATTCCTATCATAGAGATATGGGGTCAGGAAAACCCAACAGTTCATTTATTCCTGCTAGTTAAACTTGGGCTGTTATAGAGATATGCAGGCCCATCTAATTACATGTTACTCTCAAACTGTTTGAGCAATATGCAGTGATGTTAGTCTGTAATGCATTGACAATGGCCGCTACTTCAGGCGTTGCTAGCTGCATTTCTCTACTGCCCTGTTGTTTTGTAGGTGACGCCCTTAGTTTTGCTACTTTGCATATTCTGGGAGCAATTACAGTGAGGTTATATGTGATTTTTGTTCACTTAATATCTACACTGCTCTTCCTTGCATAATTTGATGTCGTTTTACTTGGAAAGATTGCATTTTTATTTGTTTGCACTATCTTATCTAAATATGTCAATTCCTGTCAGGGGTTTCAAGGGGTTTTGAGGGGATTGGGTGGAAAAAGAGATTCACCCAATCCCCTGAAATTCCCCCTCCCCAAACCTCCCCATTCCACCTCTACCAAACAAAGCCTGAAGGAGAGGCGAAGGGGTAAGTCACTAGCGCACGCAAAATCGTCGCCACCCAGCCCAAAGTCTAGCTAGCACTACTTGCCCAATCTCGTGTGTATAAGGGCATGTACAACGGCATCTAATCGGCTGTCTATAACGTATGCCACCTAAGATTTTTGATTACGTGGAGGAGAGAGAGCTAGGAGAGAGACAGAGGGTGTCGTTAATTTTGCACTAAGGATATGGTTGATAGAAGGCACTGGCACATGGATGATGGTGTTACTTGTAGGCTATGCCCCCTTCAAGTGAGAGAAACCAGAGACCATCTCTTCTTCAACTGCAATTTCAGTGTCAGAGTTTGGAATTATTTGCAGATTGATTGGTCGGCTGGAACTTCAATGTCTGACCTAGTCATCCAGGCAAGGAGAAGTTTTGATAAGCCCTTTTTCAATGAAGTAGTATTTATTGCCTGCTGGAATATCTGGATCATCAGAAATGCCAAAGTGTTCAGAGGTGAGAGGGCAAGTTTCAACAAATGGAGAGGAGCTTTCAGGCATGACATTACTCTAATGCAGCATAGAATCAAATCTGGATACAAGGATGAGTTACTCAAGTGGATTTCTTTCTTGCCGCCTTAAGTTTTAGCCTTTTCTTTATTTTATTTTGTTTTTCTCCTTTCCTTTCGGTTACCTCTTGTAATCATGTTGTTGTAACTGTTGTCTGGCTTTAATAAAGTCTTGATATGCTGTGGGGGTTTTACCCCACAGTTCACAGTCAAATTTTTTTTGCAGAAGGTCGATATCCCAACAATCTCGCTACTTATCGATAGCCTCGTCCCCGTTGTACGCTCAGGCGTCGTTAACTTGCGGTTTGCATGCATCAGTCTGCCCACATTCTGGCCAAGAAGTACAACAAAAGATGGAGGTTCGCATGCAGCAGCCTGCCCACGATCGACGTGCTACAGATAGCAAAAAAACAGACTATTGTAGATAATGTTGTTACTGCTATCTATAGATGACGTGTACGATCATTACAGACTGCAAGTGTCTAAACTGATGTACATGCCCTAATTGCTCTACGGATAGCCAAACCAAAGCCAGATAATTACTCCTATGGGGCACCTGCCTCCCGGGGGATTCGCGGGCGAGAGTGCCCTTCGCGCCTTTCATTTGGCGGTGGCGTGCCATCGGGGATCTTCGCGTCGTCCGATCTGTCCGGGCAGCGTGCCTCAGGGTTCCGTGACGGGTGGACCGGGCGTGATCGTAGGCCGTCAGCGGGTGGTTTCGTCTGCATTGGAGTGCGTCCTCTTGGCATCAGGGGAGTCCGTACCTGCCTGTCGGCGTCTTCGGCCACGGGGCTGGTTCATGCGCCTCCCTGGAGTTCTTCACAACATCTGATCTACCTGGACGTCGAGCACCCGTGCAGCCTGCCTCTGTGTTCATGATGGTTAGTGTTAAACCTAAATAATTTTTGTGGTTATTAGGGAATAATCCCCGCTCCTTTCTAGATGTACAGTTGCACACTTCCAGCAACCGTCACGTCGGTTCCTGGAATGGCATCTCTATGGACCATCGTGTCCCTCCGAGGCAACTGTTCCCATTGTATATAAGTGCTCATTCATCGTCAATAAAGTGTGGTTCGAGTCATTTGTTCCTTTGTCTCTCTCGATACAATTCTATTCATCACACATTATCAGCACGCTCCCGACTGAGCGATTCCAGCGTGGAGAGCCCTTCCCCGGCGGCGGCGGCCAAGGCCACGGCTCTCATCCGACCCTCTGCAGCGACTCCCTCCGCCAACGGCGGCGCCCATATCGACGGTCTTCGTCAGCACGGTCGTCTATGACGACAACGCTCTCGGGCGTGGCGGCACCGGAGCGGCCAAGGACAAGGCCATCCAACCTTCCAGCGCGGGCGGACCATGAGCGGCCGTGGTGGCTGTAGCGGCGACGCCCTCGGGCGTGGAAAACGGCGGCCCTCACCCCGGCAGAAGAGCTTCCATGCGGCAACCTCGCCTCGTGAATGAAGAACAGGGCATTGGCGTCCATCTATCTGGAAAGATCGAGAGGAAAATCAAGGGATCAAGGAATTAATCGGAGTCATACCTTGATTTCATTGCTACAAGGTGCTTCTTTCCGATTTATTAACGCATATACTAATTGCTATCTGAAATTAGTACCTGTAGCCCTCGTCATTGCAGCGCACGCATCGGCTGCCCTCAGCCATGCGACAACACAGAGGCATCGAGCCCTTGACGCACCAGCGGCCGGCGTCGGCGAAGACGACTAGCGCAGGGCCGCGCCTCACGCCCTCGTCGCCACGCGGTCGTCCGCGCTGCTGGACTCGCGCCCTCCGCGCCGCCGTGGCAACAAGCGGCAATGACCTCCGGCCGGCAAGCTTATCTCAAGTGGCCGCGACGGCGTTGGTGGTTTGCTACGAATCAATCGATTGGGTTTTAACCACACGAACAGATAGAGAGATAGTGAATCTTATCCTTTTGTGACACTTCAATTTAGTCTTCCAACTTTATTGTATGTCCGGATAAGCCCTTGCATTTCTTCCGTTGGGACCTCTGGCTTGACGTGTCTTGCGGATTAGTCCATAGATTATTCTGTACGATGCAAATCAGCCTACGGCTTACTGTAAGTTGCAGTTTAGGCTTTCTCTCTACTGCAAATTTTACTTTGAAAGATCTCATATCTCTTTATATCACATTTACAATATGTAAATGATGATTTCAGATATACTTTGTGAAAATGGGACATGTTCAATGTATTTGCTCTCTAGCAATTCCTATAACATGTTATGCATTGCCATTGAGATTACGTTTTCTCGCACAACAATATTGATTTGCGATTGAGGAAAAAATCTCACAAAATAATTGAAGTTGAGATCGATTTTCTCTCGCAAAATATTAGTTCACTTCACTAAATTATCTTGCAATTTGATACAAGATCTCATTTAATTTGAGATCTATACAATTCAAGTTTTTCACTTGAGCATCAAGTTTGCAACATCATTAGTGTTCATTGCAATAGTAGTGTATATCTATTGAGTATCGAGATGTATTCAGATCTTAAGTTGATGTAACATATTTTCACGTTTATCACGTGTTGAGATTGATTATGTCCATTTACAATTGAGATTTATTAATCTCTTACAAAGTTAAATTCAGTACCTCTACAATACTGTTTCTCCATTGAGTACAAGGTATTCCGGAATATTTTCATGATGTGTCTATTCCATGTTCCCACATGTCGAGGTTAATACGTCTATTTGCAATTGAGATTTCCAATTTCTCGCAAACACGGATGCAAAATTCAAGGTGATTTCTTCAAATTGATGCTTGAGATCACAAGGTAGTCATATGGATCTACTGCCTACACATATTATCGATGACTATTGATAAAGCCTATATTTTGTCGTTTAGACATTATGATTGCTTTACAAAGTGCTCTCCCACACATTTTACTAAGTCATGACATAAGACATCAGGAGTAAGTATCTACTGATTTCATCAGATTATACTCTCTATGCTGCGGATCTAATCTATTTTGGAGATTATCTTCATGGTGTCATACTTAGCAATTTGAGATTCACACTAATGGGTACAAGCCAACTTCTTGAAATACCCATTGATTTTGCTAAGTTCATCACAACATCAACCATGATGGTCTTTAGTTTACTGGTTGTAAATTAATTATCTCTGGTTTACCCATAGAGGTAACATATGACTATAGAGTTTAAGGCATTCGCCCTCAATGGCCACCACTGCCCTATCTGGGCCATGGACATCATGATCGCTCTTGTGTCTCGTGGGATAGTGTGTGCAATCCTGGATTCATCTCTAGTCAGGATCACACCGCTAACAGAAAAATGGTGTCTTATATATCATAAGGCATTAGATTCAGATCTCAGCATCTGGTTATTCAGTATCAGCAATTCATGGGATACAATGAACCTCAAGGGCAAAGGTTTGAATCTTACTTCAACCTTAAATCCGACATCACTAGCTGTGACGGAACCCTATGGGCATGGAGAATGTGATGGTTGAATATGCCTCAACCGATAGTTTTGGAGACTATGAATAGTCTTTCAATCTCCTGAGTGGTCAATATAATTAATGTCCATTTACGATGTTGTGACAACAACATAAGTATTGTTGTCAACATATATTATATATCACAATATATTATATCAACACTTTGGTACAAATACATTTGTATGTATTATATATATCTGACGGTGATTTTCATATTGAGAATCTTCATGTCTATATATAGATTTCTACGAGGGTCAATCCGATGAAAAATGATATGTGCCTTGTGGACATATGCACCACAAACTCTATACTCAGGGAAGTCCAATGTTTCCACTCTCATTGAGAGCAAGGAGATATTTTAAAATCGCTAGACGCGATGAGGTATTTGTTGGCTCAACTCGAGTCATATTTACTATCCCTGTGGATACTCGAGTAACGTTAGGATGCTTTATTGCTTCCCAGGTTTAACTCGTACCCTACTAAACTATGGAGGTATCCATCAAAGTAGTTTCCATAGTGAAACTTATGATGACAACAAAGAGAAATAACTTCTCTTTACCATATGCAACGAATATGGCAAGCACATTCTTTGTGTATCATCTGGATTGTACTACACATACGACACAACCCGTACCACATGTTGCGTACGAGATAGTTTTCCAGAGTGTCTTGTACATGACAAACTTGACATGCTTGCTTTGGTCATCGAGACATTGGGTTGAAACCAAAACTATCAGCAATTCCAATAGTTTATGACTATTATGATGCTAAATTCTAACAACATTTGGATTTTATGTGCACTATAAGTGACACAGGGAAGCTAATTTTAAGGCTCGCACACCTTAAAGTCTACGCTGAACCACTCAGACTCCTTGAATGCATCAAGTTGAGGTAAGTGGCTCTTCCCATCCATTGACTAGACTATTCAAGTATTCCATGGTTCTAAGGGCCAGTTCTTTTGGGTGGCTTAAAAAATAAACTGCCTCTCCCCAACTTAAAAAATAAGTTGCCTCTTAAGTATGTGCTTTATTCACACAAAACCATTGGCTCATTATCTTGACATCGATTTCAAGAAAATTGAATGGATAACATTGCAGAATTCTCCTTGAGTGCCTTCTCTACGGCCCTTGGATTGAAGTTTAGCAATTTGTCCTAATATCTAGACTCAAAATGCTTTGGTAGAATCCTATCCAAAGAGTTAAGCTCATTGCATTATCTTTACTTTGAAATTGCAACTTACCAACTTTACGTTGGAGCATGCAGTTTTACATGCTCATGACAGAACCGCATAATATCATTCCCCTCTCTCTTTGATATGTCGATATCTACCAAGTATTTCCTATCTGCGGTAATTCGGTTGCATACCGTTATCACTACTCGACATACATCATTGGCCCCTCAACATATAGTTGGGATCTATGTGAGGAATAACTGTATTTCTGTCAATACCTCGAGCCCCTCGCATGGGGAGTTATTCAAGGCCAGTATGCCGATTCATGAGGAATATTTCCAGGCATTAGGGGGAGATTTCAAGTACCATAAAGAATCCCGGGAAATTAGTGGAATGTTCAACACATTTCTGCCTCAATTCCATGTACTCAAAGATCTTAACCATGCGTTCAGAAGATTTGCAACACATTGCAAATAACCTGTCAGATTCATTTACTGACTATAAAGGTGCCACGTCTATCCTACAATCCTGTAAAAACAAGTCAGAAAGAGTGGAGGTACCAACTAAAACCACTCAACTCCCCGTTCAAAGCAACATGGGGAGAAGTATGGCAAAGGTACATCAGGATTCAACTTCTTGCAAGCAAGGGTATCAAGGCCTCTGAATCAGTAAATGCAAGTCAACTTTACGTTGACAGACACCTAATGGATAGTATACACCCAGTGGATGGAAAACCTCCACCAACCAAGGTCATAGTGAACACAATGACCGGGACATTGGAATACCCAACTCAATCGCATTGGGAAATCGCGGGCAGTCACCATGGGTAACGATATTTCCATCAACTGTATATATACATATATAGATTCTGGAGAACGATATGACCAAAAGTCTACAAATGTCGACATATATTTCTCAACTAGATTGCCAAATCCTTTCAAATGAATTCAGATCCAAATACCATTACCATGGCAAAGTGTGAACAACACTCAGACTGAACTCAAGCAAAGGGTATAATCTAGGTAGAAATAATCATGCTCGATAATGGGAAGGTATTCATAAGCAATATCTACACCAGTTTTCTTCTGGAAATAGAATTGAGAACAACGAGGTGGTGAAACAAAGAGCAAGTATTGTAGCACAAGGGTTCACGCAGATACCCAACTATTCTCCAGAGGTGGAATCTTTCAGATAACTTTATCATTGGCAGTACAAAATCATCTATCTCTGTAGTTGATAGATGTAGTGATTACATATCCATGTGGATCACTAGATTCAGACATATATGATTGATTCCCGATGGAATCTCAATTCTAAATCGAAATACAAAATGCAACATACATTGTGTAAAATCAGTAAGTCACCATACGACTTATTGTTGTCGGTACATTTGGTACAACCGACGTAGTGAGTTCCTTATTCACAAGAATTACTCCTACAATGATGATTATCCATGTTTGTGTGTCTGCAATGACGACACTTCATCTAAATGACAGAGTTTAAAATGAAGGATTTGTGTAAACCAAAATACCGCTCGTTACAACAAATTGAGCACCTTCATTCATACATTATGGTATACTATGTTGTCTATATCCACAATATATTGGAGAAATTCATTGTGGGCAAATCTTATCCATCCATAACTCTCATGGTAGTTCATTCTCTAAACGTAGAGAAAGATCTATTTAGACCAAGAGATGATGAAAGTGAGATATTGAGACTCAACGTTCCATAATGCCATTGGATTCACTAAGCACAATTGGTTGGTACTCAAGAATATCTTTCGATATCTCCAAGGCATCAAACATCTTGTCCTAGTTTTTCGGCTTCACATAAATGTGAACACCAATATCATTGGATACATCGATTAGATCCCCACTATGTCAGATTGTAGACAAGATTAGTGTTCCTACTAGGTGTGGTAGGCCTCTCATGAAGAGTCTTCGAAACAGTCCTCATGGCTACATCGACCAACCATTATCTCAACGATAATGTTTCTTATGTTGCCTGGATGCAAACTGGTTACATAATAAGCAATATCACTATATTGCATATCTTGCAAGTCAAATCATGCAACTGATTTGTTCACCAAGTCTCTACCAACTTCTATGTTCCAGAAATGTGTTCATGGAATTGGTATATGACGAATTCGGAATATGCAAGAATCAGGGGGAGTATCTTCCTGTTTTTAATGAGTAGTATCAACATGAGATCATATGTCATACTTCCTGTTTTCCCCACCGTTTTTTAGGAAAGTATATACGACATATTTATTATCCTCCAAATTTTGTGGATAAAATCGAGTTATGGAGGCAATAATCATTATATGTTGGATCATTTTCTCTTTATTTTCCCACTGGATTTGAAGGAGTTTTACCAGCATATACTACACTACTCCTCATATTTTTCCCACAGGGTTTTTGGAGGAGACTTTATCTGATGATGGACCACTATGCAATAAAGCGGTGATTACAGGGAGTGTTACAACCAAATAATTCTTGCAGTTATTAGGGAATAATCCCAGCTCCTTCCTAGATGTGCGGTCGCACACTTCCAGCAACCGTCACGGCGGTTCCTGGAATGGCATCTCTACGGACCATCATGTCCCTCCGAGGCAACTGTTCCCATTGTATATAAGTGCTCATTCATCATCAATAAAGCGTGGTTCGAATCATTTGTTCCCTTATCTCTCTCGATACAATTCTGTTCATCACAGATAGACCACAGACGCGACCTGGGGCCACCGTCATAAAGTGGCTTTCTGCGCGCCAACGCGCGCACTTTCGCGCGATGTGCCGGTAGCGACGGGCTAGCCAGGTATGCTTGCCAGCGTCTTCAGACCCTGTCAGGCTGGTTCGTGTGCCAGCTGGGCATGCATCGCGCTCGGGTGCGGTGATGTCTTCTAGAACTATGTCGGTGTTTCCCCAAAGAGGAAGGGATGATGCAGTATAGCAATGGTAGGTATTTCCCTCAGTGATGAAACCAAGGTTATCAAACCAGTAGGAGAACCTTCTCAAACCACGTAAACATCACCTACACACAAATAACAAATACTCGCAACCCGACGTGTTAAAGGGGTCGTCAATCCCTTTCGGGTACGACACCTCAAGATAGGCAAATAACGTGAGATAAAAGTGGTAGATAGGATAAATAGATCGCAAAACAAATAAATTGCAGCAAGGTATTTTTGTATTTTTGGTTTAATAGATCCGAAAATATATGCAAAGGAAAATAGATCGCAAAGACAAATATGATGAAAAGAGACCCCGGGGCCGTAGGTTTCACTAGTGGCTTCTCTCGAGAAAAATAGCAAACGGTGGGAAAACAATTACTGTTAGGCAATTGATAAGACTTCAAATAATCATGATGATATCCAAGCATTGATCATTATATAGGCATCATGTCCAAGATTAGTAGACCGACTCCTGCCTGCATATAGTACTATTACTCCACACATCGACCGCTATCCAACATGCATCTAGTGTATTAAGTTCATGGAAAAATGGAGCAATGCAATAAGAATGATGATATAATGTAGACAAGATCTATTTATGTAGAAATAGACCCCATACCAGATCCGACCTTGTTATCCTTAATGGCAATGATACATACGTGTCAGTTCCCCTTCTGTCACTGGGATCAAGCACCGTAAGATCGAACCCATCACAAAGCACCTCTTCCCATTGCGAGATAAATAGATCAAGTTGGCCAAACAAAACCCAAGTATTGGAGAAGAAATACGAGGCTATAAGCAATCATGCATATAAGAGATCAAACAAGACTCAAATAACTTTCATGGATAAAAACATAGATCTGATCATAGACTCAAAGTTCATCGGATCCCAACAAACACACCGCAAAAGGGCTTACATCATATGGATCTCCAAGAGACCATTGTATTGATAATCAAGAGAGATAGAGGGAGAGGAAGCCATCTAGCTACTAACTACGGACCCATAGGTCTACAAAGAACTACCCACGCATCATCGGAGAGGCACCAATGGAAGTGGTGAACCCCTCCGTGATGGTGTCTAGATTGGATATGGTGGTTCTGGACTCTGCGGCGGCTGGTGATGAAGTCATGTACCTGGGGTAGGGTCATGGACCTGTCCAAGGTACCCTCCCCGAGGACATCTTTAGAAGAAGCCGTCTTCCAGTCGACCTAGAGGGACTCCACTCGACGGACTGGAAGACACTCGACGAACTTGAATACACTCGACCATGAAGACTCACTCGACCACCAGGAGTTCAAGATCTACTCTGTATCCAAACGGTCTGTAATTAAGTAGTCTTTATGGTCATGATGACACTTTATGTAAGGCGTTACCAGTAACGCCAGGCCTTAATGTACTTTAAACCCTCCGCTACGTGGGCTAGCTGGGGTCTTGGCATCCTCTATATAAGCCACCCCCTCCACTGGCAGAAGGGTTCGCACCCGTGTAACTCTCACGCATATAATCCAGTCGACCGCCTCCGGGTACCGAGACGTAGGGCTGTTACTTCCTCCGAGAAGGACCTGAACTCGTAAAACACTTGCGTGAACAACTACTCCATAGCTAGGATCTTGCCTCTCCTTTAGTACCACCTACACTACTGTCAGACTTAGAACCACAATAGTTGGCGCCCACCGTGGGGCAGGTGTCTTAGCGATTTATTGGAGAAGTTGCAGTTTTTCCGATCGCCTTTGTCATGGTTTCAGGCGGAGTTTTGGTCGAGGGCCGCTAGATCCGTCTCGGCGCGCTCACGTTCATCGCCGACGACTCTGCCTGGCTTTAGGAGGCTCCGCTCTACATCGACGCGCTCCCAGTACGTGGAGCGACACACTTTCGCACGTGCGTCCGCTGTGTCCTCCTGCGGCAACCGTCGACCCAGTATCGACCGGTTTTTGTGTCATCCTTCCTCCCAGCTTCCCACCAACGCAAGCGCTCTGGTCGGTCGAGGCTTCAGCGGTGGGTGAGGCACGCGGTGGCTCGCCAGTCGACCACTGCCCAAGTCGCGGCAATCGAGCCCGACGAATCTCTCTACGGCCTGTTCGACTGGCTCCGCAGAGACTGCATCCGAGTGCGACAACAGTGATCCAGCGGTGGAGGTCCTGATGGTTAATGGACCATACGCCCCACCGGCTTTTCTGGCGCCGAGGGAGGTAATGGCTGAGGCGATCCGTCGCATCCCCATGAGGAATACCTTCTCGAGCCCCTCAATTCGCTGCAGAGGGAAGAACTTCGCCGCCGGAACATGGATGCCCTTCATACTCCTATCATTGGAGAAACCCCTGAGGCTCGCGCCTTGGAGGATGCGCGCTTGGCCAACCTGGCTGAGCGCACTCGACTGGAGAACCTTCAGCGAGCACTCAACGAGCGTGCGCGACAACGAGTCCCTGACTCCAGTCGACGTCAGCTCTTCCCACCTCCGACTCAGGTATACCGAACTCCGATTCAGAATTTGGCAGTTGCAGCCCATATAGCAGAGTCAATTCAGCCTTCCCAGTCAGAGGCTGGCAGAGACTTGATGCAGATCAGATATTTGCTCCGGGCAGCAGGAGATCAGAATTCAGCTGTATGGCAGTCGCGGAACAGGATTCACAGCAGATCCGTGGCAGCGAATACGGTCCAGTCGGCTCATAGCCCTAGATTGCCCCCGAGGCGTGAAGGGCGTGGTGACCGGCACGATCAATACAGGAACCATGAGCAGTATGATCACCGATTAGATCGCAACGATTGACGTCGAGCGCCCACTCCTCCTCCAAGGGGTGGATCCTATGTGCCTCGACAGCAGGATGATAAGCGCCAGCACAGTGGCGGACGAAGAATCCCAGTCGACCCCAGGGAACCGGGCTTTGATGCGAGATCCATCATCGTTCAAGGTCTGGTCGACCGGAACAGAGCTCACAGAGAGGGCAATGACAGAGATGTGCCCACTAGCAGCAGAGTGCATGTCTCTGGACCAGAGTGTTTCAGCAGAGCCATCCGAGCCGCAGTGATTCCTCCCAACTTCAGGTTGGCGACTGGAGTCAGCAAGTTCAACGGTGAGTCTAAGCCCGATACTTGGCTTGAAGACTACTGAGTGGGTGTCCAGATCGGCGGCGGAAATGACGAGGTGGCCATGAAACATCTGCCTCTTATGTTGGAAGGGTCAGCCAGGGCATGGCTGAATCAGTTGACACCCAGCAGCATTTACACATGGGAGGACCTCTCCCGAGTGTTTGTCAGAACGTTCGAAGGAACGTGCAAGCGACCAGCAGGACTGACAGAGTTGCAATCTTGTGTGCAGAAGTCGAATGAGACTCTGATAGATTACATCCAGAGATGGATCAGGTTGCATCACACAGTGGAGAATGTATCTGATCACCAGGCAGTCTACGCCTTCAAGGAAGGCGTAAAGTACAGAGAGCTAAGCCTGAATTTTGGTCGAACCGGAGACATGTCTCTGAGTCGAATGATGGAGATAGCCACCAAATATGCCAATGGTGAGGAAGAGGATCGGCTCCGGAGCGGCAAGCACAAGTCAGTCGCCCAGGAAACCGGAGGAGGGAACTCCAGTCGGAAGCAAAAGTGGAAAGCCGAGCCAGCTGCTCCTGGAGAAACCTTGGCCGTGACTCAAGGAAAGTTCAAAGGAAAGCCCAAAGGACCTTGGAACCCCAAGAAAGTGAAGGGTAAAGAGGGAAATGACATGATGGATTTGCCGTGTCACATCCACACGAAGAAAGATGAAGAGGGTAATTTCATTTACCCGAAGCATACCACTCGATAGTGTCGACTTCTGATACAGCAGTTCCAGGGGAAACAACCCAAGGATAAGGAAAAGGAGTCAGACAAAGCTGAGGACAAGGGAGATAGTGACGAGGAATACCCTCAGGTCAATTCTACTCTGGTGATCTTTGCTGACGCTGAGAGCAAAAGTCGACTGAAAGTTATAAACCGAGAGGTGAATACGGTTGCTCCAGCAACACCCAATTATCTGAAGTGGTCTCAGACAGCCATCACATTCGACCAGTCTGATCACCCGACGCACATAGCCACCCCTAGGAGGCAAGCTCTGGTGGTCGACCCAGTCATTGAGGGCACTCGACTGACTAAAGTGTTGATGGATGGTGGCAGTAGTTTGAATATACTGTACGCTGAGACGCTGAAACGGATGGGCATTCCGATGTCCAGACTCAGCACAAGCAACATGAGTTTCTATGGAGTCATTCCTGGCAAGAAGGCCGCATCACTCGGCCAGATTGCTCTCGATGTGGTTTTTGGTGATTCCAAGAACTTCCGCAAAGAAAAGCTGACATTTGAGGTTGTAGACTTCCAGAGTGCCTACCACGCTATTTTGGGCAGGCCAGCTTATGCACGTTTTATGGCTCGACCATGTTACGTGTACCTCAAATTGAAGATGCCTGGCCCTAAGGGCGTCATCACTATTACTGGTAATCACAAGAAGGCAGAAGAGTGCTTCCAGAAAGGCTCAAAGATCCCCAATGCTCAGATGGTGGCAGAAGAGTGGCAGGAACACCAGAGAAATGCGGATCCGAGTGATTTGTTGCGAGCCAAGAAGCCCGCTACGGAATCAACATTTCAGTCGTCCGGTGAGACAAAACTAGTTCACATCCACCCGACCGACCCCAACGCTGCTCCGACTCACATCTCCACAACACTCGACCCCAAATAGGAAGAAGCGCTCATCCTATTTGGGGTCTGCCGTCCAGAAAAGGAAGGCTATTGGCAAAGAGGTGGCTCGGCTCTTAGCAGCAGAGTTTATCCGAGAGATTTACCACTCCGAGTGGCTCGCCAATGTTGTCATGGTCCCCAAAAAGGATAACTCACTTCGCATGTGCATTGAATTTAAACATATCAATTGGGCCTGCCCGAAAGATCATTTTCCTCTTCCCTGCATCGATCAAATAGTTGACTCGACTGCGGGATGTGAGAGACTGTCTTTCTTAGACGCCTATTACGGATACCATTAGATCCGTCTGTATGGACCTGATGAGATCAAGACAGCTTTCATCACCCCATTTGGGTGCTTCTGTTATGTCACCATGCCATTCGGCCTCAAGAATGCCGGAGCCACATTCATGAGGATGATTCAGAAGTGTTTGCTCACTCAAATCAGTCGAAATGTGGAAGCATACATGGATGACATTGTGGTCAAGTCACGGAAAGGTTCCGGCCTGCTGACTGACCTCGCTGAAACATTTGCCAACCTCAGGAGGTATGATATCAAGCTTAATCCATCCAAGTGCACATTCGGGGTTCCTGGCGGAAAGTTACTTGGTTTTCTCGTTTCCAAACGAGGAATCGATGCAAACCCAGAGAAAGTGGGCACTATACTCCGAATGAAACTACCTGTGCGTGTGCATGATGTTTAGAAGCTTGCTGGTTGCTTGGCTGCTTTAAGTCGATTCATCTCTCGTCTCGGTGAGAAGGCATTGCCTCTTTACCGACTGATGAAGAAGTCAGACAAGTTCGAGTGGACTCCTGAAGCTGACGCAGCGTTTGCAGAGTTAAAAACCCTGCTTTCCACCCAGCCGGTGCTTGCTGCCCCGATCAGCAAAGAGCCTTTGCTGCTTTACATTGCAGCCACATGACAAGTCGTCAGTACAGTACTTACGGTTGAGCGAGAAGAAGAAGGGAAAACCTTCAAAGTTCAACGCCCAGTATACTATATTTTTGAAGTCCTGACCCCATCAAAGCAACGATACCCTCATTATCAGAAGCTTGTATATGGGATTTATATGACCATGAAGAAAGTTGCTCACTACTTCTCTGACCATACCATCACAGTCGTCAGCGACACCCCCTTATCAGAGATTCTGCACAACAGAGATGCAACTGGTCGAGTGGCAAAATGGGCGATTGAACTCCTTCCCCTTGATATCAGATTTGAGGCAAAGAAAGCTATCAAGTCCCAAGCAATAGCAAATTTCCTTGCCGAGTGGACTGAACAACAGTTACCGACTCAAGTTCACTCGGAGCACTGGACTATGTTCTTTGATGGCTCTAAAATGCTGAATGGTTCCGGTGCCGGGGTAGTGATGGTTTCTCCCTGAGGAGATAAGCTCAGATACGTACTCCAGATTCACTTTGACTCCTCCAACAACGAAGCAGAATACGAAGCACTTTTGTATGGGTTGCGTATGGCCATTTCACTCGGCGTCCGACGCCTCATGGTCTACGGTGACTCAGATTTGGTGGTTAACCAAGTGATGAAGGAGTGGGACGTCAGAAGCCCAGCTATGACTGGTTACTACAATGCAGTCAGAAAGCTGGAGAAGAAATTCGAGGGATTAGAGCTCCATCATGTTCCCCGACTGAAAAACCAAGCAGCTGATGACTTGGCAAAGATAGGTTCCAAAAGAGAAGCCATCCCGAGCGGCGTATTTTTGGAGCATGTTCACACGCCGTCAGTTCAAGAAGATCCTTTCACCGAAGAAGCCCCGCATCCAAAAAGTGCCACGGATCCGACTGAAGTTGAGGTCCCAGCCGTGGTTGACTTAATCATGGAAGTTCTGGTTATCACTCCCGACTGGGCAGTGCCTTACATCGTGTATATCCTAATGAAAGAGCTCCCAGAGAATAAAGAAGAGGCTCAGCAGATCGTCCATCAATCCAAGGCCTTTACTGTCATGAGGGGACAATTGTACAGAGAAAGCGCGACTGGAGTCAGCCAGAAATGCATAACACCGGAAGAGGGTCGAATGATTCTCAAGGATATCCACTCAGGGACCTGTGGCCATCATGCGTCCTCTCGGACCATCGTGGCTAAAGCATATCGAGCAGGCTTTTATTTTACTGGCCCAGAGAATGAAGAAGAGGCTCGGCAGATCGTCCGTCGATCCAAGGCCTTTACTGTCATGAGGGGACAGTTGTACAGAGAAAGCGCGACTGGAGTCAGCCAAAAATGCATAACACCGGAAGAGGGTCGAATGATTCTCAATGATATCCACTCGGGGACCTGTGGCCATCATGCGTCCTCTCGGACCATCGTGGCTAAAGCATACCGAGCAGGCTTTTACTGGCCCAGAGCGAATGAAATGGCGAAAGAGATAGTCGACAAATGTGAAGGATGTCAGTTCTACTCCAATATGTCACACACGCCCGCCTCAGCCTTGAAGACCATTCCAATCGTCTGGCCTTTCGCTGTTTGGGGGTTAGATATGGTTGGACCACTGAGAACTGGCAGGAGCGGCTTCACCCATGTACTGGTGGCAGTCGACAAGTTCACCAAGTGGATCGAAGCCAAGCCCATTAAAAATCTTGATGCTGGCACTGCCATCAGCTTCATCAGAGAATTGATATTCAGATATGGAGTTCCGCATAGCATCATCACTGATAATGGGTCAAACTTCGATTCCGATCAGTTCAAAGCCTTCTGCGCTTCTCAAGGCACTCGAGTCGACTACGCTTCAGTCGCCCACCCCCAGTCGAATGGACAAGCAGAAAGAGCAAACGGCCTAATTCTCAAGGGACTAAAACCCCGGTTGATGCGTGACCTCAAGCACGCAGCAGGCGCGTGGGTCGACGAACTTCCATTAGTTCTTTGGGGATTGAGGACTACTCCAAATCGGTCGACTGGGAGAACTCTGTTCTTTGTGGTCTACGGAGCTGAAGCGGTTCTGCCAAGTGACCTACTTCACAATGCACCGCAAGTCGAGCTCTACTCTGAAGTCGAAGCAGAACAAGCCCGACAGGACGCAGTCGACCTTCTGGAAGAAGAAAGAGAGATGGCCATGATCCGATCGGCCATCTATCAGCAAGACTTGTGCCGATTCTACGCCAGAAATATGAAGAGCCGAGCCTTCCAGGAAGGAGACTTGGTCCTCCGAGTGGACCAACAGAAGCCGCACAAACTCGCCTCTACCTGGGAAGGCCCCTTCATTGTTACCAAAGTTCTCCACAACGGAGCATACCGTCTTTACAACGTCGATCGCTAAATTGACGAGCCACGAGCTTGGAATGCGGATCTGCTCCGCCCCTTTTATACTTAAGTATTCACTCAGATGAGTTGTAGTAAAAGTACTTCTGTAGTTTGTTTATCAAAGACAAGAGTTTTATAATTTTCCCAGTGATTGTTGTTACTTTTGTTCACACAAATCAGTCCCCCAGTGGGTGGCTTAGCTGCGAATCCGTTTCGCCTAAGTTTGTAAAAAAAATCCTTACCGGGTGGTGAGCCAGCCTCCCGCTCGGAGGCTTAGCCGCGAATCCGTTTTGCCTAAGTTTAAACAAAATCCTACCGAGTGGTAAGCCAGCCTTCCACTCGGAGGCTTAGCCGCGAATCTGTTTCGCCTAAGTTTAAAACAAAATCCTACCGAGTGGTAAGCCAGCCTTCCACTCTGAGGCTTAGCTGCAGTCCAAGTACTCGCCTAAGTTTAAACAAAATCCTGCCGAGTGGTGAGCCAGCCTTCCACTCGGAGGCTTAGCTGCAGTCCAAGTACTCGCCTAAGTTTAAACAAAATCCTGCCGAGTGGTGAGCCAGCCTCCCACTCGGGGGCTTAGCTGCAACCTAGTGTTCGCCTAAGTATAAAATACAACATGCGCTCCGCAAGGAGGACGAAGCGCAGGTCGACTGCTACCTTCTCCTTCCGAGCTACGCCACAAATACAACATGCGCTCCGCAAGGAGGACGAAGCGCATGTCGACTGCTACCTTCTCCTTCCGAGCTACGCCACAAATACAAAATGCGCTCTGCAAGGAGGACGAAGCGCAGGTCGACTGCTACCTTCTCCTTCCGAGCTACGCCACAAATACAACCTGCGCTCCGCAAGGAGGACGAGGCGCAGGTCGACTCCTGCCTTCTCCTTCCGAGCTACGCCACAAATACAACGTGCGATCCGCAAGAAGGACGAAGCGCATGTCGACTGCTATCTTCTCCTTCGGAGGTACACCATGAAAATCCTACCGAGTGGCGAGCAAACCTCCCACTCGGGGGCTTAGCTGCAGCCCAGTGCTCGCCTAAGTTTTTAAAAATCCCACCGAGTGGAGAGCAAACCTCCCACTTGGGGGCTTAGCTGCAGCCTAGTGCTCGCCTAAGTTTTTAAAAATCCTATCGAGTGGAGAGCAAACCTCCCACTCGGGGGCTTAGCTGCAGCCCAGTGCTCGCCTAAGTTTTTAAAAATGCTACCGAATGGA
>NC_057801.1:288096538-288122473 GCF_018294505.1 Triticum aestivum
CTCGCCTAAGTTTTTAAAAATCCTACCGAGTGGAGAGCAAACCTCCCACTAGGGGGCTTAGCTGCAGCCCAGTGCTCGCCTAAGTTTCTAAAATCCTACCGAGTGGAGAGCAAACCTCCCACTCAGGGGCTTAGCTGCAGCCCAGTGCTCGCCTAAGTTTTTAAAATCCTACCGAGTGGTGAGCAAACCTCCCACTTGGGGGCTTAGTTGCAGCCCAGTGCTCGCCTAAGTTTTTAAAAATCCTATCAAGTGGAGAGGAAACCTCCCACTCGGGGGCTTAGCTGTAGCCCAGCGCTCGCCTAAGCATGACGAGTGCAAGTCGATTGCAATTTGTGCTTTGTCCCTACCTGCAAAAGAGCATCACAAACACTAGTATATATTCCAAGCAAAGGATGATGATCATTCGAAGGCAGAAGCAAACATATTCAACAGCAAACCTAAGTTCAGATAACGTCTTACGGATCCAGAAGTGCTCAGGCACCAAGCCTGTTTGTAACGCCCCAAGACCGGAGCTTCAGATGCCTTCCAGGGTTTCCGAGATTCGTTGTGTGATTTTGTTTTGTTCGTGCATTCATCTTTGCATCATGTGCATTGCATCATGTCATCATGCCATTTAATTTTTTAAACTCAGCTAAATAAATTGTATGGATTTTTCGATCCATTTAAATCGAGGGATTTCACTTGTGATTTCTCTTTATAACATATTAAAGCCTCTCAATATTATTAGGGAGCTATATTAAAATATTCCATTATTTGAAATTGATCATAACACACTTGCAAATAATTCCCCATGCCGTTGTTATCTCACTTCTTGACCTCAAACCTTGCCAATATTTCTTTCATCATTTTCCGGAGCTCCACCAAAAATCCGAACATTTTTGGACCTTCCCAAACCCTCACTTCCATTCAAATCATTTGAATTTAAATCAAATGAATTTGAATTTAAATCTTTCAATCGGGGCCTTTCTATTTTTCTTGGAACGAGCATATTTTGCTAGTCCGGGAAAATTATCTCCATGCGCAAATCCTTTCCCTAACCCTCTCTTTCTTTTTCTTCTCTTTAATTGTTTTCTGCTAAAGAAAATATAAGAGAGAGAGGGAGAAGAGTGCCTAGCCGGCCTCTTAGGCCCAGCTCTAACCCAAGCCGGACCAGGCCAGCCCATCTAAGCCGGCCCAAGGCCCAGCCGCCTCTAACCCTAGCCCAGCCCCCACGCACCCCATCTCTCCCCTCGTTCCCTGCCAGCGCCGCCACCTTCGTCTCGATTCCCAGCGCAGCGCCTGATCCCCATCTCCCCGAGCGATTTCTCCCCTCCGCTCAACCCCGCATCGTGCGATCCCCTCTCCTGTTCCCCTCGCCGCCTCCTCCCTCCACCGGCGCCATCCATGCCCCGTCGCCCCTCCGATCGCTATGACCAGGAGCGCCGCGCCCATTTGCCCTGCTGGCTTTGCTCAACTCCGGCGCCGCCGCAGCCAGAGCCCCGGGCCATCCTCGTCGCCTTGCTCCTCCGCGACGCCCCTGTCGGCCCCGCGCCCGACCTCCTCCTCGCCGCCTCTAGAGCCGCTCCACCGCCTTGCTCCTCCCTCCTCACGCGTGCCTCGCGCCGGGCCTCTTCTCTCCATCACTTGCCCTCCTACCGTGCCCACCTCTTGCGGTGGCCTGCGAGGCCATCAGCGTGGCCCTCTCCGCGTGAAGCCCCCTGCTCCTCCACCATTAGCGCCCGACGTCTTCGTCCCCCGCGCCTTGTTGATGCTGTAGGCCATGAGCTCGCGGATACCACGCGGACGCCAAGGCCAAGACCATCCCCGGGCAGGACCTCGTGTACATCTACACTGCCAAGACCGGACCGACAAGTACCCAGACGTCGCGTGTACCACTATCGTCGACCTCAACATCTACGAAAACTGGACCATCTACCGTCGCCCGAAGACCCGTGTACCATTACCGACGCCGTGTACGACTACTTCCACTACCGCCGCCGCCGTGTACGACTACTTCCACTACCGTCGCCACGTGAACAACTACTTCCCACGACGACCTGTGAGCGTCTACTTCCATCTACACCGCATCGAACCCGAACCGCTCCGAAAACGCACGCTTCGAAGGTATAAGACCCGAGATGACCAACCGTGAACGAATGCTTGAGTGTTGTATGAGTTGTACCCTATGTTTGCACCGTGATCGAATCGTCCTTGCGATGCCCCTCTTTTGCCATGCCACCGTCCCGTGGGAACCCGGTAGTCGGGAGCACCCCACCATCTCTAGCATGTTGCGCTCATCCGCACGCTTCCTTTTGCACCGGTATCTCCGTGAGCTACCGGAACCGATATGTTGCCGTGGCATCATTTTCGGATATGTTGCCGTGGCACCATTTCCATTTCACCGCCGTGGCACATTTTCGTTATCGCTGCCGTGGCACCCCTTTTGTTCCGCCATGGTGACCAAATGCCTCGTATCATGCTCATGTTAACATTTTCATAAAATTGCATAAACTTGTATATGTCATCCGCATCATGATAACAACATTTAAATGCTTAAAATTGTGTTTGCTTTAAACTACTAAATGACATATGGGGATTTTCCGGAATTGTTGTTTGTTATTTCCGGCCTCATTTAAACTTGCCTAAATAGTTAGTTTAATTATGCTTCACCTCTTGCCATGTTTAACAACATTTAATATTGCTGTGTTCCTAACCGAGAGTTAAACTAAATAATTGATGTGGTGTTCCATCAATATGCAACTCGTTGCATATTGAGCTCCACTTAACTTGTAGTGTTGTTTGTTGCACTTTGCCATGCCATGCCTCATTAAACCGGACATGCATCATACTTGATTGTGCATCATGCCATGATTATGCTTGTGTGTTTACCATGTTGTTTGCTTCTTTCCGGTTTGCTTCTCTCGTTAGCTTCGGTTTGGTTCCGGAGTTGTGAGGATTCGTTCGACTACGTTCGTTTGTCTTCTTCATGGACTCGTTCTTCTTCCTATCGGGATTTCAGGAAAGATGACTATTACCCTCGATATCACTTCTATCTTTGCTTGCTAGTTGCTTCGTTCTATTGCTATGCTGCGCTACTGATCACTTGTTTACCATGCCTCCCATATTGCCATGCCAGCCTCTAACCTTTTTCGCCCCTCCTAGCAATCCGTTGTTTGGCTATGTTACCGCTTTTGCTCAGCCCCTCTTATAGCATTGTTAGTTGCAGGTGAAGTTGAAGATTGCTCCATGACGGACAGGATTATGTTGGGATATCACAATATCTCTTATATTTAATTAATGCATCTATATACTTGGTAAAGGGTGGAAGACTCGGCCTTATGCCTGGTGTTTTGTTCCACTCTTGCCGCCCTAGTTTCCGTCATATCGGTATTATGATCCCGGATTTTGCGTTCCTTACGCGGTTGGGTGATTTATGGGACCCCCTTGACAGTTCACTTTGAATAAAACTCCTCCAGCAAGGCCCAACCTTGGTTTTACCATTTGCCTACCTAAGCCTTTTTCCCTTGGGTTCTGCAGACTCAAGGGTCATGTTTATTTTACCCCCCGGGCCAGTGCTCGTCGTGAGTGTTGGTCCAACCTGTCAACCGCCGGTGGCCACCAGGGGCAACTCTGGGCTGGCCTACCGGAAGTTTGGACAATCCGGTGTGCCCTGAGAACGAGATATGTGCAGCTCCTATCGGGATTTGTCGGCACATCCGGGCGGCTTTGCTGGTCTTGTTTTACCATTGTCGAAATGTCTTGCGAACCGGGATTCTGAGGCTGATCGGGTCTTCCCGGGAGAAGGTATATCCTTCGTTGACCGTGAGAGCTTGTGATGGGCTAAGTTGGAACACCACTGCAGGGTATTTTATCTTTCGAAAGCCGTGCCCGCGGTTATGAGGCAGATGGGAATTTGTTAATGTCCGGTTGTAGATAACTTGACACCAGATCCGAATTAAAACGCATCAACCGCGTGTGTAGCCGTGATGGTCTCTTTTCGGCGGAGTCCGGGAAGTGAACACGGTTTTGGGTTATGTTTGACGTAAGTAGGAGTTCAGGATCACTTCTTGATCATTGCTAGCTTCACGACCGTTCCATTTGCTCTCTTCTCTCTCTTATTTGCGTATGTTAGCCACCATATTTGCTTAGTGCTAGCTGCAACTCCACCTCATTACCCCTTCCTTTCCCATAAGCTTAAATAGTCTTGATCTCGCGGGTTTTGAGATTGCCGAGTCCTCGTGACTCACCAGATACTATCACAACAGTTGCAGGTGCCGATGATACCAGTGCAGGTGATGCAACCGAGCTCAGATGGGAGCTCCACGAAGACCTTGGTCGTTGCTATGTTTCGTTTCTTGTCGATCAGTAGTGGAGCCCAGTTGGGACGATCGGGGATCTAGCAGTTGGGTTATCTTCTTTTCTTTTGGTTTCGTCCGTAGTCGGACTATGTGTGTACTCTAAATGATGTATGATTTATTATATGTTCATTGTGTGAAGTGGCGATTGTAAGCCAACTCTTTATCCCATTCTTGTTCATTACATGGGATTGTGTGAAGATGACCCTTCTTGTGACAAAACCACCATGCGGTTATGCCTCTAAGTCGTGCTTCGACACGTGGGAGATATAGCCGCATTGTGGGTGTTACACTGTTAAAATTTATCGGTTACAAAAACCACTCGGCATTCCGAGGCAAATTTAAAGCATCAAGCATATAAGTTTTTTACCCCTCCTATGGAGGGCTAGAAGGCGCAACGAACTCATCTAGGTCGATTCCATCTGCGATCCAAGTGGCAGCAGTGATGAAGGTCTCCATGAAGGATCGGAAGTCATGCTTCTTGGTATTGGCCACCTTGAGAGTTGCCAGCTTGTCCTCTCGCGCATCCTTGCAGTGAACACGGACCAGAGGTAGAGCAACGTCGGCACCACACCTGGAAGAAGACTTCTTCCATTCTTGCAGTCGACTTGGAACTTCGTTCAGTCGAGCCATCAGAGACTCAAGGTCATTCTGAAGTGCTTCTCCTGGCCAGAGCGCCGTGTCGATGCATGACGTCGCAACCTTCAGCCTTGCAAGATAGTCGACAACGGCAGCAATGCGAGACTCGAGTCGGAGCACGTTCATGGCAGTTTCATCCTTCACAAGAGAGTTGATGGGATCTAGGCTCGTCTCCAGTTGACCAGTCTCCTCCTCAAAGTTCTGGCAGAACTCTGTAGACACAACGCCAAAGTTAAGGCAGCAGTTTGGTGGTGAGGCCAAAATTAAAAAGCCTGTCAGATAGAAAGGGTTACCTTCAAGCATGAGGAATAGCTTCTTGGCGATTCCTCCCAGATAAGCCTCCAGATCATTCTTCTTTCCCACCAGTTCGCTAGCTTTGTCACTCAGGACCATCTTGTCATTCTTCAGTCGAGTGACCTCCTGGTTGGCCACGTCGAGAGCAGCTTTCAGATTAGTATTTTCCTCTTCAAGTTTGCTGATTGAAGCCAACTTTTCTTCTGCGAGCCTGGTCTTCTCGGAAGCTGCTTTCTACACCTCAGCAAGGTCAAGATCCTTCTTCTTCAGAGAATCCCTCAGTTTATCTGTAAAATCACAGTAAGATCAGACTCGGGGATGGATAAGAAGCAAAGGTAGTCGTCAAGATCCTCACCAAACATACCTTTTGCCTCCTCCTTCGCCTTCGTGAAGTTCTCCTGGACAAGCTTCAGATCAAGTTCGAGCTAGATATGCTTGTTCTCCAATTCAGTATAACAAGCTGTAAGCTCGCAAGATTTCTGCGAAGAACCAATCGACAGACGTCAAAGATAGGTCACTTCCGAGTGACTAAGAGAAAAATCATAGTATTTCTAAGACTACAGCCGAATCTAAATATTCACCAGATCGAGTGAAGACAGTAATGAGAAAAAAGCTCAAGACATAAAGACTATGGTCAACTGCCAGCAGTCGACCATAGCCTTGGGGACTACACCCAGTGGGTGCACTCAGCGTGCCCCCACCAATCCAGAATCTCAATCAACACACCCAGTGGGCGTACGACAGACACTAAGATTTTCAGAAAGAAAAGTTTTCAGGTACCATATCCTAACAGAACAGGCAGTGACCGACCAACCTGGACATTGCTCTGAAGGGCTGAACTGGCGTCAAAAGCCGCTTGACTGGCGTCTCGGATCGCCTTCACTTGATCCATCATGACCCCCGCCTGGCGTATGGCTTCTTTAGCAGCGCTTGCTTGGTCTTCGGGGACGTGGTGGGTAGAGAAAAGTGAAGGCTGACCAGCACTCGACGAAGAAGGGCGAGCACTCGTCAGCGGCACCGCAAAGGATACGGTAGGCCGAGTGACGTTGTCCCCCTCCGCAACCAACGTCTCAGGTGCTGATACGACCTGAGCTGTCTAGCCAGCAGACGCTCTCCTATTCCTCCTCTGCCTCAGTGGTTCCTCGTCTTCATCATCGTCAGGAAGATCAATGATGATATTAGATGGAGCTGCAGAAAAGAGTCAAAGTTAAAAACGAAGATCCCACCGACTGAAAATGAAACCTCAAAGGTCATACCAGGGTTGGAAGTGACGGCATCCTCCATTTCTTGATCTTCAGGTCTGGCCGAGGTATCAGAAGTAGCAGCACTGCAGTTTCAGAAATCAGTCGGTCAGCTAACGAATCGACCAAAAATAAATCCATGAGAAACAAGAGGACACAAGTTATGTCATTACCCAAAAATAAATCCATGAGAAACAAGAGGACACAAGTGTAGCCCATCTCTATATCTGTTGTTCAGGGTTCAACAGGTGTATGTTTGATAGATCTTGTAGAGCATTATCGTTTGGAAATTTAGCCAGAAGCCATAAAGCTATGCTAAGTAACCAATTTATGCATGTCCAGCCTTAAAATCTAGTGTTAAATATTATTCAGTATAATTTGTATTGTTGTTTGGTTTAGATTAGATGTTTGGCAACTATCTTTTTGAGTTAAAGCCACCTATAATCCTCCCACAAATTTTTTTAACTGCCCCAAATTTGAGCAGGATAGGTGAGCTCTCATGATGCTCGATTTTTTGATCTGTTTAATGATGTTATATGGCATATGGCAAATAACTAGTGGAATATAGTTTATTTGCAGTGACGTTCATTTTTGATCTATTTAAGTATGGAACTTTTGATCAGCTGTTAAGCATTTGGTAAACTCTATGACATGATGTACACAACCACAAATCTTTATGGCAATTAGATTGCAGTATGGTATTTGTTTCTTGTATGAATGATTATATGTCATCGTACATGTAGATGATATGTTCTTATTTTGACTGGACATGAGGGGGAGCAAGGTGGCTGGAGATGGGAAAACGATGAGGCTTTGTTTGGTAGAAGTGGAATGGGGAGGTTTGGGGAGGGCTGGTGGTGGCTGTAGGTAGGTGATGTATCCTTTCCGCATCCTCATGGCCAGCATCGTTATATTCCTAGATAGAAACAATACATCCAGATCCAATATTCTTCTTCTAATTATAATTACATCTGAAAAAAGCATACCCCTAGATAGATAAATGGATGGATGAATTTGTGTGTCATCTTTGATTTTCTAAGTTGACTGACATGAATTCAGAATTGAAGAGGAGGCCCGGGTAGAATTAATGTCAGATGAGCCAAACTGAATGTGCTTATTTCCGAATAATGTTCAGTCAGAAAAAACTTGAACCAAAACTGAATAACCTACGGTCATAAGGAAATTCTTTGTTTGGAAACTGATTGTCTATCTAGAATGTTGCAGTTGTGGCACTACATGATCTTACTAATGCTGTCTTTTCTACTCAATGTGGCTGTATTTTCTTGGTGGTATCACGCAGATTGGTTCTTATTTATGTGGTCTATTTTTTTATCTAGCTAGCTAGCTAACTTGCTCCATTTCCATTGAACTGAATCTATGTAATAGACCTTGCTAACTTGTTCTCCCTCCATACATCAAAAAAAAACTTGTTCTCCCTCCATGGACCTTGCAGCCTCTTCCACATTCCACCACCATCAGCCTCCTTAACCCCAACCGAAGAGCTGGCCTTTTCCCCAGTAAGATGTAACTTTTGTTCAGAGTAATGATTTCAGTTCAGTCTGCATAGTTCAGCTTCATAGAGAAGATAATGATTTCTGTTTTTTAGCCTACTGCAATTGTTTAGAGTAATGTGTGGACAAAATTTAGGTTTTGTCCCACATCACATTGCATTGTTTGGAGGTTTTGTACATCAGCTTCCTTTTTGATCTTCTTATTTAAACTTGTTGCAGTACGTGTGACACATGACGCCTAACTACTTAACTAATTTTCTGCTAATTCAGCTCACACGGCGCTGTGGTACGCGGATGTCGCTGCAGAGTAGAGAGATACCCCTAGAAGTCGCCTTCCTGTCCACCTCTTCAGAAGTGCCACCGCCTCGGACACGACGACATTAGAACCCAGTTCCTATCATAGAGATATGGGGTCAGGAAAACCCATCAGTTCATTTATTCCTGCTAGTTAAACTTGGGCTGTTATAGAGATATGCAGGCCCATCTAATTACATGTTACTCTCAAACTGTTTGAGCAATATGCAGTGATGTTAGTCTGTAATGCATTGACAATGGCCGCTACTTCAGGCGTTGCTAGCTGCATTTCTCTACTGCCCTGTTGTTTTGTAGGTGACGCCCTTAGTTTTGCTACTTTGCATATTCTGGGAGCAATTACAGTGAGGTTATATGTGATTTTTGTTCACTTAATATCTACACTGCTCTTCCTTGCATAATTTGATGTCGTTTTACTTGGAAAGATTGCATTTTTATTTGTTTGCACTATCTTATCTAAATATGTCAGTTCCTGTCAGGGGTTTCAAGGGGTTTTGAGGGGATTGGGTGGAAAAAGAGATTCACCCAATCCCCTGAAATTCCCCCTCCCCAAACCTCCCCATTCCACCTCTACCAAACAAAGCCTGAAGGAGAGGCGAAGGGGTAAGTCACTAGCGCACGCAAAATCGTCGCCACCCAGCCCAAAGTCTAGCTAGCACTACTTGCCCAATCTCGTGTGTATAAGAGCATGTACAACGGCATCTAATCGGCTGTCTATAACGTATGCCACCTAAGATTTTTGATTACGTGGAGGAGAGAGAGCTAGGAGAGAGACAGAGGGTGTCGTTAATTTTGCACTAAGGATATGGTTGATAGAAGGCACTGGCACATGGATGATGGTGTTACTTGTAGGCTATGCCCCCTTCAAGTGAGAGAAACCAGAGACCATCTCTTCTTCAACTGCAATTTCAGTGTCAGAGTTTGGAATTATTTGCAGATTAATTGGTCGGCTGGAACTTCAATGTCTGACCTAGTCATCCAGGCAAGGAGAAGTTTTGATAAGCCCTTTTTCAATGAAGTAGTATTTATTGCCTGCTGGAATATCTGGATCATCAGAAATGCCAAAGTGTTCAGAGGTGAGAGGGCAAGTTTCAACAAATGGAGAGGAGCTTTCAGGCATGACATTACTGTAATGCAGCATAGAATCAAATCTGGATACAAGGATGAGTTACTCAAGTGGATTTCTTTCTTGCCGCCTTAAGTTTTAGCCTTTTCTTTATTTTATTTTGTTTTTCTCCTTTCCTTTCGGTTACCTCTTGTAATCATGTTGTTGTAACTGTTGTCTGGCTTTAATAAAGTCTTGATATGCTGTGGGGGTTTTACCCCACAGTTCACAGTCAATTTTTTTTTTGCAGACGGTCGATATCCCAACAATCTCGCTACTTACCGATAGCCTCGTCCCCGTTGTACGCTCAGGCGTCGTTAACTTGCGGTTTGCATGCATCAGTCTCCCACGTTCTGGCCAAGAAGTACAACAAAGGATGGAGGTTCGCATGCAGCAGCCTGCCCACGATCGACGTGCTACAGATAGCAAAAAACAGACTATTGTAGATGATGTTGTTACTGCTATCTATAGATGACGTGTACGATCATTACAGACTGCAAGTGTCTAATGTACATGCCCTAATTGCTCTACGGATAGCCAAACCAAAGCCAGATAATTACTCCTATGGGGTACCTGCCTCCCGGGGGATTCGCGGGCAAGAGTGCCCTTCGCGCCTTTCATTTGGCGGTGGCGTGCCATCGGGGATCTTCGCGTCGTCCGATCTGTCCGGGCAGCGTGCCTCAGGGTTCCGTGACGGGTGGACCGGGCGTGATCGTAGGCCGTCAGCGGGTGGTTTCGTCTGCATTGGAGTGCGTCCTCTTGGCATCAGGGGAGTCCGTACCTGCCTGTCGGCGTCTTCGGCCACGGGGCTGGTTCATGCGCCTCCCTGGAGTTCTTCACAACATCTGATCTACCTGGACGTCGAGCACCCGTGCAGCGTGCCTCTGTGTTCACGATGGTTAGTGTTAAACCTAAATAATTTTTGTGGTTATTAAGGAATAATCCCCGCTCCTTTCTAGATGTACGGTTGCACACTTCCAGCAACCGTCACGTCGGTTCCTGGAATGGCATCTCTATGGACCATCGTGTCCCTCCGAGGCAACTGTTCCCATTGTATATAAGTGCTCATTCATCGTCAATAAAGTGTGGTTCGAGTCATTTGTTCCTTTGTCTCTCTCGATACAATTCTATTCATCACACATTATCAGCACGCTCCCGACTGAGCGATTCCAGCGTGGAGAGCCCTTCCCGGGCGGCGGCGGCCGAGGCCACGGCTCTCATCCGACCCTCTGCAGCGACTCCCTCCGCCAACGGCGGCGCCCATATCGACGGTCTTCATCGGCACGGTCTTCTATGACGACAACGCTCTCGGGCGTGGCGGCACCGGAGTGGCCAAGGACAAGGCCATCCAACCTTCCAGCGCGGGCGGACCATGAGCGGCCGTGGTGGCTGTAGCGGCGACGCCCTCGGGCGTGGAAAACGGCGGCCCTCACCCCGGCAGAAGAGCTTCCATGCGGCAACCTCGCCTCGTGAATGAAGAACAGGGCATTGGCGTCCATCTATCTGGAAAGATCGAGAGGAAAATCAAGGGATCAAGGAATGAATCGGAGTCATACCTTGATTTCATTGCTACAAGGTGCTTCTTTCCGATTTATTAACGCATATACTAATTGCTATCTGAAATTAGTACCTGTAGCCCTCGTCATTGCAGCGCACGCATCGGCTGCCCTCAGCCATGCGACAACACAGAGGCATCGAGCCCTTGACGCACCAGCGGCCGGCGTCGGCGAAGACGACTAGCGCAGGGCCGCGCCTCACGCCCTCGTCGCCACGCGGTCGTCCGCGCTGCTGGACTCGCGCCCTCCGCGCCGCCGTGGCAACAAGCGGCAACGACCTCCGGCCGGCAAGCTCATCTCAAGTGGCCGCGACGGCGTTGGTGGTTTGCTACGAATCAATCGATTGGGTTTTAACCACACGAACAGATAGAGAGATAGTGAATCTTATCCTTTTGTGACACTTCAATTTAGTCTTCCAACTTTATTGTATGTCCGGATAAGCCCTTGCATTTCTTCCGTTGGGACCTCTGGCTTGATGTGTCTTGCGGATTAGTCCATAGATTATTCTGTACGATGCAAATCAGCCTACGGCTTACTGTAAGTTGCAGTTTAGGCTTTCTCTCTACTGCAAATTTTACTTTGAAAGATCTCATATCTCTTTATATCACATTTACAATATGTAAATGATGATTTCAGATATACTTTGTGAAAATGGGACATGTTCAATGTATTTGCTCTCTAGCAATTCCTATAACATGTTATGCATTGCCATTGAGATTACGTTTTCTCGCACAACAATATTGATTTGCGATTGAGGAAAAAATCTCACAAAATAATTGAAGTTGAGATCGATTTTCTCTCGCAAAATATTAGTTCACTTCACTAAATTATCTTGCAATTTGATACAAGATCTCATTTAATTTGAGATCTATACAATTCAAGTTTTTCACTTGAGCATCAAGTTTGCAACATCATTAGTGTTCATTGCAATAGTAGTGTATATCTATTGAGTATCGAGATGTATTCAGATCTTAAGTTGATGTAACATATTTTCACATTTATCACGTGTTGAGATTGATTATGTCCATTTACAATTGAGATTTATTAATCTCTTACAAAGTTAAATTCAGTACCTCTACAATACTGTTTCTCCATTGAGTACAAGGTATTCCGGAATATTTTCATGATGTGTCTATTCCATGTTCCCACATGTCGAGGTTAATACGTCTATTTGCAATTGAGATTTCCAATTTCTCGCAAACACGGATGCAAAATTCAAGGTGATTTCTTCAAATTGATGTTTGAGATCACAAGGTAGTCATATGGATCTACTGCCTACACATATTATCGATGACTACTGATAAAGCCTATATTTTGTCGTTTAGACATTATGATTGCTTTACAAAGTGCTCTTCCACACATTTTACTAAGTCATGACATAAGACATCAGGAGTGAGTATCTACTGATTTCATCAGATTATACTCCCTATGCTGCGGATCTAATCTATTTTGGAGATTATCTTCATGGTGTCATACTTAGCAATTTGAGATTCACACTAATGGGTACAAGCCAACTTCTTGAAATACCCATTGATTTTGCTAAGTTCATCACGACATCAACCATGATGGTCTTTAGTTTACTGGTTGTAAATTAATTATCTCTGGTTTACCCATAGAGGTAACATATGACTATAGAGTTTAAGGCATTCGCCCTCAATGGCCACCACTGCCCTATCTGGGCCATGTACATCATGATCGCTCTTGTGTCTCGTGGGATAGTGTGTGCAATCTTGGATTCATCTCTAGTCAGGATCACACCGCTAACAGAAAAATGGTGTCTTATATATCATAAGGCATTAGATTCAGATCTCAGCATCTGGTTATTCAGTATCAACAATTCATGGGATACAGTGAACCTCAAGGGCAAAGGTTTGAATCTTACTTCAACCTTAAATCCGACATCACTAGCTGTGACGGAACCCTATGGGCATGGAGAATGTGATGGTTGAATATGCCTCAACCGATAGTTTTGGAGACTATGAATAGTCTTTCAATCTCCTGAGTGGTCAATATAATTAATGTCCATTTACGATGTTGTGACAACAACATAAGTATTGTTGTCATCATATATTATATATCACAATATATTGTATCAACACTTTGGTACAAATACATTTGTATGTATTATATATATCTGACGGTGATTTTCATATTGAGAATCTTCATGTCTATATATAGATTTCTACGAGGGTCAATCCGATGAAAAATGATATGTGCCTTGTGGACATATGCACCACAAACTCTATACTCAGGGAAGTCCAATGTTTCCACTCTCATTGAGAGCAAGGAGATATTTTAAAATCGCTAGACGCGATGAGGTATTTGTTGGCTCAACTCGAGTCATATTTACTATCCCTGTGGATACTCGAGTAACGTTAGGATGCTTTATTGCTTCCCAGGTTTAACTCGTACCCTACTAAACTATGGAGGTATCCATCAAAGTAGTTTCCATAGTGAAACTTATGATGACAACAAAGAGAAATAACTTCTCTTTACCATATGCAACGAATATGGCAAGCACATTCTTTGTGTATCATCTGGATTGTACTACACATACGACACAACCCGTACCACATGTTGCGTACGAGATAGTTTTTCAGAGTGTCTTGTACATGACAAACTTGACATGCTTGCTTTTGTCATCGAGACATTGGGTTGAAACCAAAACTATCAGCAATTCCAATAGTTTATGACTATTATGATGCTAAATTCTAACAACATTTGGATTTTATGTGCACTATAAGTGACACAGGGAAGCTAATTTTAAGGCTCGCACACCTTAAAGTCTACGCTGAACCACTCAGACTCCTTGAATGCATCAAGTTGAGGTAAGTGGCTCTTCCCATCCATTGACTAGACTATTCAAGTATTCCATGGTTCTAAGGGCCAGTTCTTTTGGGCGGCTTAAAAAATAAACTGCCTCTCCCCAACTTAAAAAATAAGTTGCCTCTTAAGTATGTGCTTTATTCACACAAAACCATTGGCTCATTATCCTGACATCGATTTCAAGAAAATTGAATGGATAACATTGCAGAATTCTCCTTGAGTGCCTTCTCTACGGCCCTTGGATTGAAGTTTAGCAATTTGTCCTAATATCTAGACTCAAAATGCTTTGGTAGAATCCTATCCAAAGAGTTAAGCTCATTGCATTATCTTTACTTTGAAATTGCAACTTACCAACTTTACGTTGGAGTCATGCAGTTTTACACGCTCATGACAGAACTGCATAATATCATTCCCCTCTCTCTTTGATATGTCGATATCTACCAAGTATTTCCTATCTGCGGTAATTCAGTTGCATACCGATATCACTACTCGGCATACATCATTGGCCCCTCAACATATAGTTGGGATCTATGTGAGGAATAACTGTATTTCTGTCAATACCTCGAGCCCCTCGCATGGGGAGTTATTCAAGGCCAGTATGCCGATTCATGAGGAATATTTCCAGGCATTAGGGGGAGATTTCAAGTACCATAAAGAATCCCGGGAAATTAGTGGAATGTTCAACACATTTCTGCCTCAATTCCATGTACTCAAAGATCTTAACCATGCGTTCAGAAGATTTGCAACACATTGCAAATAACCTGTCAGATTCATTTACTGACTATAAAGGTGCCACGCCTATCCTACAATCCTACAAAAACAAGTGAGAAAGAGTGGAGGTACCAACTAAAACCACTCAACTCCCCGTTCAAAGCAACATGGGGAGAAGTATGGCAATGGTACATCAGGATTCAACTTCTTGCAAGCAAGGGTATCAAGGCCTCTGAATCAGTAAATGCAAGTCAACTTTACGTTGACAGACACCTAATGGATAGTATACACCCAGTGGATGGGAAACCTCCACCAACCAAGGTCATAGTGAACACAATGACCGGGACATCGGAATACCCGACTCAACCGCATTGGGAAATCACGGGCAGTCACCATGGGTAATGATATTTCCATCAACTGTATATATACATATATAGATTCTGGAGAACGATATGACCAAAAGTCTACAAATGTCGACATATATTTCTCAACTAGATTGCCAAATCCTTTCAAATGAATTCAGATCCAAATTCCATTACCATGGCAAAGTGTGAACAACACTCAGACTGAACTCAAGCAAAGGGTATAATCTAGGTAGAAATAATCTTGCTCGATAATGGGAAGGTATTCATAAGCAATATCTACACCAGTTTTCTTCTGGAAATAGAATTGAGAACAACGAGGTGGTGAAACAAAGAGCAAGTATTGTAGCACAAGGGTTCACGCAGATACCCAACTATTCTCCAGAGGTGGAATCTCTTTCAGATAACTTTATCATTGGCAGTACAAAATCATCTATCTCTGTAGTTGATAGATGTAGTGATTACATATCCATGTGGATCACTAGATTCAGACATATATGATTGATTCCCGATGGAATCTCAATTCTGAATCGAAATACAAAATGCAACATACATTGTGTAAAATCAGTAAGTCACCATACGACTTATTGTTGTCGGTACATTTGGTACAACCGACGTAGTGAGTTCCTTATTCACAAGAATTACTCCTACAATGATGATTATCCATGTTTGTGTGTCTGCAATGACGACACTTCATCTAAATGACAGAGTTTAAAATGAAGGATTTGGGTAAACCAAAATACCGCTCGTTACAACAAATTGAGCACCTTCATTCATACATTATGGTATACTATGTTGTCTATATCCACAATATATTGGAGAAATTCATTGTGGGCAAATCTTATCCATCCATAACTCTCATGGTAGTTCATTCTCTAAACGTAGAGAAAGATCTATTTAGACCAAGAGATGATGAAAGTGAGATATTGAGACTCAACGTTCCATAATGCCATTGGATCCACTAAGCACAATTGGTTGGTACTCAAGAATATCTTTCGATATCTCCAAGGCATCAAACATCTTGTCCTAGTTTTTCGGTTTCACATAAATGTGAACACCAATATCATTGGATACATCGATTAGATCCCCACTATGTCAGATTGTAGACAAGATTAGTGTTCCTACTAGGTGTGGTAGGCCTCTCATGAAGAGTCTTCGAAACAGTCCTCATGGCTACATCGACCAACCATTATCTCAACGATAATGTTTCTTATGTTGCCTGGATGCAAACTGGTTACATAATAAGCAATATCACTATATTGCATATCTTGCAAGTCAAATCATGCAACTGATTTGTTCACCAAGTCTCTACCAACTTCTATGTTCCAGAAATGTGTTCATGGAATTGGTATATGATGAATTCAGAATATGCAAGAATCAGGGGGGGTATCTTCCTGTATTGTTCTTGTTTAAAGCATCATATTATACTCTTTTTTCCTTCGTGAGTTTACTTTACAGGTTCTCATAAAGGTTTTTAATGAGTAGTATCAACATGAGATCATATGTCATACTTCCTGTTTTCCCCACCGTTTTTTAGGAAAGTATATACGACATATTTATTATCCTCCAAATTTTGTGGATAAAATCGAGTTATGGAGGCAATAATCATTATATGTTGGATCATTTTCTCTTTATTTTCCCACTGGATTTGAAGGAGTTTTACCAGCATATACTACACTACTCCTCATATTTTTCCCACAGGGTTTTTGGAGGAGACTTTATCTGATGATGGACCACTATGCAATCAAGCGGTGATTACAGGGAGTGTTACAACCAAATAATTCTTGCAGTTATTAGGGAATAATCCCAGCTCCTTCCTAGATGTGCGGTCGCACACTTCCAGCAACCGTCACGGCGGTTCCTGGAATGGCATCTCTACGGACCATCATGTCCCTCCGAGGCAACTATTCCCATTGTATATAAGTGCTCATTCATCATCAATAAAGCGTGGTTCGAATCATTTGTTCCCTTATCTCTCTCGATACAATTCTATTCATCACAGATAGACCACAGACGCGACCTGGGGCCACCGTCATAAAGTGGCTTTCTGCGCGCCAACGCGCGCACTGTCGCACGATGTGCCGGTAGCGACGGGCTAGCCAGGTATGCTTGTCAGCGTCTTCAGACCCTGTCAGGCTGGTTCGTGTGCCAGCTGGGCATGCATCGCGCTCGGGTGCGGTGATGTCTTCTAGAACTATGTCGGTGTTTCCCCAAAGAGGAAGGGATGATGCAGTATAGCAACGGTAGGTATTTCCCTCAGAGATGAGACCAAGGTTATCGAACCAGTAGGAGGACCTCCTCAAACCATGTAAACATCACCTGCACACAAATAACAAATACTCGCAACCCGATGTGTTAAAGGGGTTGTCAATCCCTTTCGGGTACGATGCCTCAAGATAGGCAAATAACGTGAGATAAAAGTGGTAGATAGGATAAATAGATCGCAAAACAAATAAATTGCAGCAAGGTATTTTTGTATTTTTGGTTTAATAGATCCGAAAATAAATGCAAAGGAAAATATATCGCAAAGACAAATATGATGAAAAGAGACCCCGGGGCCGTAGGTTTCACTAGTGGCTTCTCTCGAGAAAAATAGCAAACGGTGGGAAAACAATTACTGTTAGGCAATTGATAAGACTTCAAATAATCATGATGATATCCAAGCATTGATCATTATATAGGCATCATGTCCAAGATTAGTAGACCGACTCCTGCCTGCATATAGTACTATTACTCCACACATCGACCGCTCTCCAACATGCATCTAGTGTATTAAGTTCATGGAAAAATGGAGCAATGCAATAAGAATGATGATATAATGTAGACAAGATCTATTTATGTAGAAATAGACCCCATACCAGATCCGACCTTGTTATCCTTAATGGCAATGATACATACGTGTCAGTTCCCCTTCTGTCACTGGGATCAAGCACCGTAAGATCGAACCCATCACAAAGCACCTCTTCCCATTGCGAGATAAATAGATCAAGTTGGCCAAACAAAACCCAAGTATCGGAGAAGAAATACGAGGCTATAAGCAATCATGCATATAAGAGATCAAACAAGACTCAAATAACTTTCATGGATAAAAACATAGATCTGATCATAGACTCAAAGTTCATTGGATCCCAACAAACACACCGCAAAAGGGCTTACATCATATGGATCTCCAAGAGACCATTGTATTGATAATCAAGAGAGATAGAGGGAGAGGAAGCCATCTAGCTACTAACTACGGACCCATAGGTCTACAAAGAACTACCCACGCATCATCGGAGAGGCACCAATGGAAGTGGTGAACCCCTCCGTGATGGTGTCTAGATTGGATATGGTGGTTCTGGACTCTGCGGCGGCTGGTGATGAAGTCATGTACCTGGGGTAGGGTCATGGACCTGTCCAAGGTACCCTCCCCGAGGATATCTTTAGAAGAAGCCGTCTTCTAGTCGACCTAGAGGGACTCCACTCGACGGACTGGAAGACACTCGACGAACTTGAAGACACTCGACCATGAAGACTCACTCGACCACCAGGAGTTCAAGATCTACTCTGTATCCAAACGGTCTGTAATTAAGTAGTCTTTATGGTCATGATGACAGTTTATGTAAGGCGTTACCAGTTCATCGTCGACGACTCTGCCTGGCTTCAGGAGGCTCCGCTCTACGTCGACGCGCTCCCAGTCTGTGGAGCGACACACTTTCGCACGTGCGTCCGCGGTGTCCTCCTGCGGCAACCGTCGACCCAGTATCGACCGGTTTTTGTGTCATCCTTCCTCCCAGCTTCCCGCCGACACAAGCGCTCTGGTCGGTCGAGGCTTCAGCGGTGGGTGAGGCATGCGGTGGCTCTCCAGTCGACCACCGCCAAGTCGCGGCAATCGAGCCCGACGAATCTCTCTACGGCCTGTTTGACTGGCTCCGCAGAGACTGCATCCGAGTGCGACAACAGTGATCCAGCGGTGGAGGTCCTGATGGTTAATGGACCATACGCCCCCCCGGGCTTTTCTGGCACCGAGGGAGGTAACGGCTGAGGCGATCCGTCGCATCCCCATGAGGAATACCTTCTCGAGCCCCTCAATTCACTGCAGAGGGAAGAACTTCGCCGCCGGAACATGGATGCCCTTCATACTCCTATCATTGGAGAAACCCCTGAGGCTCGCGCCTTGGAGGATGCACGCTTGGCCAACCTGGCTGAGCGCACTCGACTGGAGAACCTTCAGCGAGCACTCAACGAGCGTGCGCGACAACGAGTCCCTGACTCCAGTCGACTTCAGCTCTTCCCACCTCCGACTCAGGTATACCGAACTCCGATTCAGAATTTGGCAGTTGCAGCCCATATAGCAGAGTCAATTCAGCCTTCCGAATCAGAGGCTGGCAGAGGCTTGATGCAGATCAAATATTTTCTCCGGGCAGCAGGAGATCAGAATTCAGCTGTATCGCAGTCGCGGAACAGGATTCACAGCAGATCCGTGGCAGCGAATACGGTCCAGTCGGCTCATAGCCCTAGATCGCCCCCGAGGCGTGACGGGCGTGGTGACCGGCACGATCAATACAGGAACCATGAGCAGTATGATCACCGATTAGATCGCAACGATTGACGTCGAGCGCCCACTCCTCCTCCAAGGGGTGGATCCTATGTGCCTCGACAGCAGGATGATAGGCGCCAGCACAGTGGCGGACGAAGAATCCCAGTCGACCCCAGGGAACCGGGCTTTGATGCGAGATCCATCATCGTTCAAGGTCTGGTCGACCGGAACAGAGCTCACAGAGAGGGCAATGACAGAGATGTGCCCACCAGCAGCAGAGTGCATGTCTCTGGACCAGAGTGTTTCAGCAGAGCCATCCGAGCCGCAGTGATTCCTCCCAACTTCAGGTTGGCGACTGGAGTCAGCAAGTTCAACGGTGAGTCTAAGCCCGATACTTGGCTTGAAGACTACTGAGTGGGTGTCCAGATCGGCGGTGGAAATGACGAGGTGGCCATGAAACATCTGCCTCTTATGTTGGAAGGGTCAGCCAGGGCATGGCTGAATCAGTTAACACCCAGCAGCATTTACACATGGGAGGACCTCTCCCGAGTGTTTGTCAGAACGTTCGAAGGAACATGCAAGCGACCAGCAGGACTGACAGAGTTGCAATCTTGTGTGCAGAAGTCGAATGAGACTCTGGGAGATTACATCCAGAGATGGATCAGGTTGCATCACACAGTGGAGAATGTATCTGATCACCAGGCAGTCTACGCCTTCAAGGAAGGCGTAAAGTACAGAGAGCTAAGCCTGAATTTTTGTCGAACCGGAGACATGTCTCTGAGTCGAATGATGGAGATAGCCACCAAATATGCCAATGGTGAGGAAGAGGATCAGCTCCGGAGCGGCAAGCACAAGTCAGTCGCCCAGGAAACCGGAGGAGGGAACTCCAGTCGGAAGCAAAAGTGGAAAGCCGAGCCAGCTGCTCCTGGAGAAACCTTGGCCGTGACTCAAGGAAAGTTCAAAGGAAAGCCCAAAGGACCTTGGAACCCCAAGAAAGTGAAGGGTAAAGAGGGAAATGACGTGATGGATTTGCCGTGTCACATCCACACGAAGAAAGATGAAGAGGGTAATTTCATTTACCCGAAGCATACCACTCGATAGTGTCGACTTCTGATACAGCAGTTTCAGGGGAAACAACCCAAGGATAAGGAAAAGGAGTCAGACAAAGCTGAGGACAAGGGAGATAGTGACGAGGAATACCCTTAGGTCAATTCTACTCTGGTGATCTTTGCGGACGTTGAGAGCAAAAGTCGACTGAAAGTTATAAACCGAGAGGTGAATACGGTTGCTCCAGCAACACCCAATTATCTGAAGTGGTCTCAGACATCCATCACATTCGACCAGTCTGATCACCCGACGCACATAGCCACCCCTGGGAGGCAAGCTCTGGTGGTCGACCCAGTCATTGAGGGCACTCGACTGACTAAAGTGTTGATGGATGGTGGCAGTAGTTTGAATATACTGTATGCTGAGACGCTGAAACGGATGGGCATTCCGATGTCCAGACTCAGCACAAGCAACATGAGTTTCTATGGAGTCATTCCTGGCAAGAAGGCCGCATCACTCGGCCAGATTGCTCTCGATGTGGTTTTTGGTGATTCCAAGAACTTCCGCAAAGAAAAGCTGACATTTGAGGTTGTAGACTTCCAGAGTGCCTACCACGCTATTTTGGGCAGGCCAGCTTATGCACATTTTATGGCTCAACCATGTTACGTGTACCTCAAATTGAAGATGCCTGGCCCTAAGGGCGTCATCACTATTACTGGTAATCACAAGAAGGCAGAAGAGTGCTTCCAGAAAGGCTCAAAGATCCCCAATGCTTAGATGGTGGCAGAAGAGTGGCAGGAACACCAGAGGAATGCGGATCCGAGTGATTTATTGCGAGCCAAGAAGCCCGCTACGGAATCCGCATTTCAGTCGTCCGGTGAGACAAAACCAGTTCACATCCACCCGACCGACCCCAACGCTGCTCCGACTCACATCTCCACAACACTCGACCCCAAATAGGAAGAAGCGCTCATCCTATTTGGGGTCCGCCGTCCAGAAAAGGAAGGCTATTGGCAAAGAGGTGGCTCGGCTCTTAGCAGCAGAGTTTATCCGAGAGATTTACCACTCCGAGTGGCTCGCCAATGTTGTCATGGTCCCCAAAAAGGATAACTCACTTCGCATGTGCATTGAATTTAAACATATCAATTGGGCCTGCCCGAAAGATCATTTTCCTCTTCCCCGCATCGATCAAATAGTTGACTCGACTGCGGGATGTGAGAGACTGTCTTTCTTAGACGCCTATTACGGATACCATTAGATCCGTCTGTATGGACCCGATGAGATCAAGACAACTTTCATCACCCCATTTGGGTGCTTCTGTTATGTCACCATGCCATTCGGCCTCAAGAATGCCGGAGCCACATTCATGAGGATGATTCAGAAGTGTTTGCTCACTCAAATCAGTCGGAATGTGGAAGCATACATGTATGACATTGTGGTCAAGTCACGGAAAGGTTCCGGCCTCCTGACTGACCTCGCTGAAACATTTGCCAACTTTAGGAGGTATGATATCAAGCTCAATCCATCCAAGTGCACATTCGGGGTTCCTGGCGGAAAGTTACTTGGTTTTCTCGTTTCCGAACGAGGAATCGATGCAAACCCAGAGAAAGTGGGCACTATACTCCGAATGAAACTACCTGTGCGTGTGCACGATGTTTAGAAGCTTGCTGGTTGCTTGGCCGCTTTAAGTCGATTCATCTCTCGTCTCGGTGAGAAGGCATTGCCTCTTTACCGACTGATGAAGAAGTCAGACAAGTTCGAGTGGACTCCTGAAGCTGGCGCAGCGTTTGCAGAGTTAAAAACCCTGCTTTCCACCCAGCCGGTGCTTGCTGCCCCGATCAGCAAAGAGCCTTTGCTGCTTTACATTGCAGCCACAGGACAAGTCGTCAGTATAGTACTTACGGTCGAGCGGGAAGAAGAAGGGAAAACCTTCAAAGTTCAACGCCCAGTATACTATATTTTTGAAGTCCTGACCCCATCAAAGCAGCGATACCCTCATTATCAGAAGCTTGTATATGGGATTTATATGACCATGAAGAAAGTTGCTCACTACTTCTCTGACTATACCATCACAGTCGTCAGTGATGCCCCCTTATCAGAGATTCTGCACAACAGAGATGCAACTGGTCGAGTGGCAAAATGGGCGATTGAACTCCTTCCCCTTGATATCAGATTTGAGGCAAAGAAAGCTATCAAGTCCCAAGCAATAGCAGATTTCCTTGCCGAGTGGACTGAACAGCAGTTACCGACTCAAGTTCACTCGGAGCACTGGACTATGTTCTTTGATGGCTCTAAAATGCTGAATGGTTCCGGTGCCGGGGTAGTGTTGGTTTCTCCCCGAGGATATAAGCTCAGATACGTACTCCAGATTCACTTTGACTCCTCCAACAACGAAGCAGAATACGAGCACTTTTGTATGGGTTGCGTATGGCCATTTCACTCGGCGTCCGACGCCTCATGGTCTACGGTGACTCGGATTTGGTGGTTAACCAAGTGATGAAGGAGTGGGACGTCAGAAGCCCAGCTATGACTGGTTACTGCAATGCAGTCAGAAAGCTAGAGAAGAAATTCGAGGGATTAGAGCTCCATCATGTTCCCCGACTGAAAAACCAAGCAGCTGATGACTTGGCAAAGATAGGTTCCAAAAGAGAAGCCATCCCGAGCGGCGTATTTTTGGAGCATGTTCACACGCCGTCAGTTCAAGAAGATCCTTTCACCAAAGAAGCCCCGCATCCAAAAAGTGCCACGGATCCTACTGAAGTTGAGGTCCCAGCCGTGGTTGACTTAATCATGGAAGTTCTGGTTATCACTCCCGGCTGGGCAGTGCCTTACATCATGTATATCCTAAGGAAAGAGCTCCCAGAGAATAAAGAAGAGGCTCAGCAGATCGTCCATCGATCCAAGGTCTTTACTGTCATGAGGGGACAATTGTACAGAGAAAGCGCGAATAGAGTCAGCCAGAAATGCATAACACCGGAAGAGGGTCGAATGATTCTCAAGGATATCCACTCAGGGACCTGTGGCCATCATGCGTCCTCTCAGACCATCGTGGCTAAAGCATACTGAGCAGGCTTTTATTTTACTGGCCCAGAGAATGAAGAAGAGGCTCGACAGATCGTCCGTCGATCCAAGGCCTTTACTGTCATGAGGGGACAGTTGTACAGAGAAAGCGCGACTGGAGTCAGCCAAAAATGCATAACACCGGAAGAGGGTCGAATGATTCTCAATGATATCCACTTGGGGACCTGTGGCCATCATGCGTCCTCTCGGACCATCGTGGCTAAAGCATACCGAGCAGGCTTTTACTGGCCCAGAGCGAATGAAATGGCGAAAGAGATAGTCGACAAATGTGAAGGATGTTAGTTCTACTCCAATATGTCACACAAGCCCGCCTAAGCCTTGAAGACCATTCCAATCATCTGGCCTTTCGCTGTTTGGGGGTTAGATATGGTTGGACCACTGAGAACTGGCAGGAGCGGCTTCACCCATGTACTGGTGGCAGTCGACAAGTTCACCAAGTGGATCGAAGCCAAGCCCATTAAAAATCTTGATGCTGGCACTGCCATCAGCTTCATCAGAGAATTGATATTCAGATATGGAGTTCCGCATAGCATCATCACTGATAATGGGTCAAACTTCGATTCTGATCAGTTCAAAGCCTTCTGCGCTTCTCAAGGCACTCGAGTCGACTACACTTCAGTCGCCCACCCCCAGTCGAATGGACAAGCAGAAAGAGCAAATGGCCTAATTCTCAAGGGACTGAAACCCCGGTTGATGCGTGACCTCAAGCACGCAGCAGGCGCGTGGGTCGACGAACTTCCATTAGTTCTTTGGGGATTGAGGACTACTCCAAATCGGTCGACTGGGAGAACTCTGTTCTTTGTGGTCTACGGAGCTGAAGCGGTTCTGCCAAGTGACCTACTTCACAATGCACCGCAAGTCGAGCTCTACTCTGAAGTCGAAGCAGAACAAGCCCGACAGGACGCAGTCGACCTTCTGGAAGAAGAAAGAGAGATGGCCATGATCCGATCGACCATCTATCAGCAAGACTTGCGCCGATTCTACGCCAGAAATGTGAAGAGCCGAGCCTTCCAGGAAGGAGACTTGGTCCTCCGAGTGGACCAACAGAAGCCGCACAAACTCGCCTCTACCTGGGAAGGCCCCTTCATTGTTACCAAAGTTCTCCACAATAGAGCATACCGTCTTTACAACGTCGATCGCTAAATTGACGAGCCACGAGCTTGGAATGCGGATCTGCTCCGCCCCTTTTATACTTAAGTATTCACTCAGATGAGTTGTAATAAAAGTACTTCTGTAGTTTATTTGTCAAAGACAAGAGTTTTATAATTTTCCCAGTGATTGTTGTTACTTTTGTTCACACAAATCAGTCCCCCAGTGGGTGGCTTAGCTGCGAATCCGTTTCGCCTAAGTTTGTAAAAAAAATCCTTACCGGGTGGTGAGCCAGCCTCCCGCTCGGAGGCTTAGCCGCGAATCCGTTTTGCCTAAGTTTAAACAAAATCCTACCGAGTGGTAAGCCAGCCTTCCACTCGGAGGCTTAGCCGCGAATCTGTTTCGCCTAAGTTTAAAACAAAATCCTACCGAGTGGTAAGCCAGCCTTCCACTCCGAGGCTTAGCTGCAGTCCAAGTACTCGCCTAAGTTTAAACAAAATCCTGCCGAGTGGTGAGCCAGCCTTCCACTCGGAGGCTTAGCTGCAGTCCAAGTACTCGCCTAAGTTTAAACAAAATCCTGCCGAGTGGTGAGCCAGCCTCCCACTCGGGGGCTTAGCTGCAACCTAGTGTTCGCCTAACTATAAAATACAACATGCGCTCCGCAAGGAGGACGAAGCGCAGGTTGACTGCTACCTTCTCCTTCCGAGCTACGCAACAAATACAACATGCGCTCCGCAAGGAGGACGAAGCGCATGTCGACTGCTACCTTCTCCTTCCGAGCTACGCCACAAATACAAAATGCGCTCCGCAAGGAGGACGAAGCGCAGGTCGACTGCTACCTTCTCCTTCCGAGCTACGCCACAAATACAACATGCGCTCCGCAAGGAGGACGAGGCGCAGGTCGACTCGTGCCTTCTCCTTCTGAGCTACGCCACAAATACAACGTGCGCTCCGCAAGAAGGACGAAGCGCAGGTCGACTGCTATCTTCTCCTTCGGAGGTACACCATGAAAATCCTACCGAGTGGCGAGCAAACCTCCCACTCGGGGGCTTAGCTGCAGCCCAGTGCTCGCCTAAGTTTTTAAAAATCCTACCGAGTGGAGAGCAAACCTCCCACTTGGGGGCTTAGCTGCAGCCTAGTGCTCGCCTAAGTTTTTAAAAATCCTACCGAGTGGAGAGCAAACCTCCCACTCAGGGGCTTAGCTGCAGCCCAGTGCTCGCCTAAGTTTTTAAAAATCCTACCGAATGGAGAGCAATCCTCCCACTTGGGGGCTTAGCTGCAGCCCAGTGCTCGCCTAAGTTTTTAAAA
>NC_057801.1:288122813-288143658 GCF_018294505.1 Triticum aestivum
AGAGCAAACCTCCCACTCGGGGGCTTAGCTGCAGCCCAGTGCTCGCCTAAGTTTCTGCAATCCTTCCGAGTGGAGAGCAAACCTCCCACTCAGGGGCTTAGCTGCAGCCCAGTGCTCGCCTAATTTTTTAAAATCCTACCGAGTGGTGAGAAAACCTCCCACTTGGGGGCTTAGTTGCAGCCCAGTGCTCACCTAAGTTTTTAAAAATCCTATCAAGTGGAGAGGAAACCTCCCACTCGGGGGCTTAGCTGTAGCCCAGCGCTCGCCTAAGCATGACGAGTGCAAGTCAATTGCAATTTGTGCTTTGTCCCTACCTGCAAAAGAGCATCACAAACACTAGTATATATTCCAAGCAAAGGATGATGATCGTTCGAAGGCAGAAGCAAACATATTCAACAGCAAACCTAAGTTCAGATAACGTCTTACGGATCCAGAAGTGCTCAGGCACCAAGCCTGTTTGTAACGCCCCAAGACCGGAGCTTCAGATGCCTTCCAGGGTTTCCGAGATTCGTTGTGTGATTTTGTTTTGTTCGTGCATTCATCTCTGCATCATGTCCATTGCATCATGTCATCATGCCATCATGCCATTTAATTTTTTAAACTCAGCTAAATAAATTGTATGGATTTTTCGATCCATTTAAATCGAGGGATTTCACTTGTGATTTCTCTTTATAACATATTAAAGCCTCTCAATATTATTAGGGAGCTATATTAAAATATTCCATTATTTGAAATTGACCATAACACACTTGCAAATAATTCCCCATGCCGTTGTTATCTCACTTCTTGACCTCAAACCTTGCCAATATTTCTTTCATCATTTTCCGGAGCTCCACCAAAAATCCGAACATTTTTGGACCTTCCCAAACCCTCACTTCCATTCAAATCATTTGAATTTAAATCAAATGAATTTGAATTTAAATCTTTCAATCGGGGCCTTTCTATTTTTCTTGGAACGAGCATATTTTGCTAGTCCGGGAAAATTATCTCCATGCGCAAATCCTTTCCCTAACCCTCTCTTTCTTTTTCTTCTCTTTAATTGTTTTCTGCTAAAGAAAATATAAGAGAGAGAGGGAGAAGAGTGCCTAGCCAGCCTCTTAGGCCCAGCTCTAACCCAAGCCGGACCAGGCCAGCCCATCTAAGCCGGCACAAGGCCCAGCCGCCTCTAACCCTAGCCCAGCCCCCACGCACCCCATCTCTCCCCTCGTTCCCTGCCAGCGCCGCCACCTTCGTCTCGATTCCCAGCGCAACGCCCGATCCCCATCTCCCCGAGCGATTTCTCCCCTCCGCTCGACCCCGCATCGCGCGATCCCCTCTCCTGTTCCCCTTGCCGCCTCCTCCCTCCACCGGCGCCATCCATGCCCCATCGCCCCTCCGGTCGCTGTGACCAGGAGCGCCGCGCCCATCCGCCCTGCTGGCTTTGCTCAACTCCGGCGCCGCTGCAGCCAGAGCCCCGGGCCGTCCTCGTCGCTTTGCTCCTCCGCGAAGCCCCTGCCGGCCCCGCGCCCGACCCCCTCCTCGCCGCCTCTAGAGCCCCTCCACCGCCTTGCTCCTCCCTCCTCACGCGTGCCTCGCGCCGGGCCTCTTCTCTCCATCACTCGCCCTCCTACCGTGCCCACCTCCTATAGTGGCCTGCGAGGCCATCAGCGCAGCCCTCTCCGCGTGAAGCCCCTGCTCCTCCACCATTAGCGCCCGACGTCTTCGTCCCCCGCACCTTGTTGATGCTGTAGGCCATGAGCTCGCGGCTACCACGCGGACGCCAAGGCCAAGACCATCCCCGGGCAGGACCTCGTGTACATCTACACCGCCAAGACCGGACCGACAAGTACCCCGACGTCGCGCGTACCACTACCGTCGACCTGAACATCTACGAAAACGTGTACCATCTACCGTCGCCCGAAGACCCGTGTACCATTACCGACGCCGTGTACGACTACTTCCACTACCGCCGCCGCCGTGTACGACTACTTCCACTACCGTCGCCACGTGAACAACTACTTCCCACGACGACCCGTGAGCGTCTACTTCCATCTACACCGCATCGAACCCGAACCGCTCCGAAAACGCACGCTTCGAAGGTATAAGACCCGAGATGACCGACCGTGAACGAATGCTTGAGTGTTGTATGAGTTGTACCATATGTTTGCACCGTGATCGAATCGTCCTTGCGATGCCCCTCTTTTGCCGTGCCACCGTCCCGTGGGAACCCGGTAGTCGGGAGCACCCCACCATCTCTAGCATGTTGCGCTCAGCCGCATGCTTCCTTTTGCACCGGTATCTCTGTGAGCTACCGGAACCGATATGTTGCCGTGGCATCATTTTCGGATATGTTGCCGTGGCACCATTTCCATTTCACCGCCGTGGCACATTTTCGTTATCGTTGCCGTGGCACCCCTTTTGTTCCGCCATGGTGACCAAATGCCTCGTATCATGCTCATGTTAACGTTTTCATAAAATTGCATAAACTTGTATATGTCATCCGCATCATGATAACAACATTTAAACGCTTAAAATTGTGTTTGCTTTAAACTACTAAATGACATATGGGGATTTTCCGGAATTGTTGTTTGTTATTTCCGGCCTCATTTAAACTTGCCTAAATAGTTAGTTTAATTATGCTTCACCTCTTGCCATGTTTAACAACATTTAATATTGCTGTGTTCCTAACCGAGAGTTAAACTAAATAATTGATGTGGTGTTCCGTCAATATGCAACTCGTTGCATATTGAGCTCCACTTAACTTGTAGTGTTGTTTGTTGCACTTTGCCATGCCATGCCTCATTAAACCGGACATGCATCATACTTGATTGTGCATCATGCCATGATTATGCTTGTGTGTTTACCATGTTGTTTGCTTCTTTCCGGTTTGCTTCTCTCGTTAGCTTCGGTTTCGTTCCGGAGTTGTGAGGATTCGTTCGACTACGCTCGTTTGTCTTCTTTATGGACTCGTTCTTCTTCCTATCGGGATTTCAGGCAAGATGACTATTACCCTCGATATCACTTCTATCTTTGCTTGCTAGTTGCTTCGTTCTATTGCTATGTTGCGCTACCGATCACTTGTTTACCATGCCTCCCATATTGCCATGCCAGCCTCTAACCTTTTTCGCCCCTCCTAGCAAACCGTTGTTTGGCTATGTTACCGCTTTTGCTCAGCCCCTCTTATAGCATTGTTAGTTGCAGGTGAAGTTGAAGATTGCTCCATGACGGACAGGATTATGTTGGGATATCACAATATCTCTTATATTTAATTAATGCATCTATATACTTGGTAAAGGGTGGAAGACTCGGCCTTATGCCTGGTGTTTTGTTCCACTCTTGCCGCCCTAGTTTCCGTCATATCGGTATTATGATCCCGGATTTTGCGTTCCTTACGCGGTTGGGTGATTTATGGGACCCCCTTGACAGTTCGCTTTGAATAAAACTCCTCCAGCAAGGCCCAACCTTGGTTTTACCATTTGCCTACCTAAGCCTTTTTCCCTTGGGTTCTGCAGACTCAAGGGTCATCTTTATTTTACCCCCCGGGCCAGTGCTCGTCGTGAGTGTTGGTCCAACCTGTCAACCGCCGGTGGCCACCAGGGGCAACTCTGGGCTGGCCTACCAGAAGTTTGGACAATCCGGTGTGCCCTAAGAACGAGATATGTGCAGCTCCTATCGGGATTTGTCGGCACATCCGGGCGGCTTTGCTGGTCTTGTTTTACCATTGTCGAAATGTCTTGCGAACCGGGATTCCGAGGCTGATCGGGTCTTCCCGGGAGAAGGTATATCCTTCGTTGACCGTGAGAGCTTGTGATGGGCTAAGTTGGGACACCGCTACAGGGTATTTTATCTTTCGAAAGCCGTGCCCGCGGTTATGAGGCAGATGGGAATTTGTTAATGTACGGTTGTAGATAACTTGACACCAGATCCGAATTAAGATGCATCAACCGCGGGTGTAGCCATGATGGTCTCTTTTCGGCGGAGTCCGGGAAGTGAACACGGTTTTGGGTTATGTTTGACGTAAGTAGGAGTTCAGGATCACTTCTTGATCATTGCTAGCTTCACGACCGTTCCATTTGCTCTCTTCTCGCTCTTATTTGCGTATGTTAGCCACCATATTTGCTTAGTGCTTGCTGCAACTCCACCTCATTACCCCTTCCTTTCCCATAAGCTTAAATAGTCTTGATCTCGCGGGTTTTGAGATTGCTGAGTCCTCGTGACTCACCAGATACTATCACAACAGTTGCAGGTGCCGATGATACCAGTGCAGGTGATGCAACCGAGCTCAGATGGGAGCTCCACGAAGACCTTGGTCGTTGCTATGTTTTGTTTCTTGTCGATCAGTAGTGGAGCCCAGTTGGGACGATCGGGGATCTAGCAGTTGGGTTATCTTCTTTTCTTTTGGTTTCGTCCGTAGTCGGACTATGTGTGTACTCTGAATGATGTATGATTTATTATATGTTCATTGTGTGAAGTGGCGATTGTAAGCCAACTCTTTATCCCATTCTTGTTCATTACATGGGATTGTGTGAAGATGACCCTTCTTGTGACAAAACCACCATGCGGTTATGCCTCTAAGTCATGCTTCGACACGTGGGAGATATAGCCGCATTGTGGGTGTTACACTGTTAAAATTTATCGGTTACAAAAACCACTCGGCATTCCGAGGCAAATTTAAAGCATCAAGCATAGAAGTTTTTTACCCCTCCTATGGAGGGCTGGAAGGCGCAACGAACTCATCCAGGTCGATTCCATCTGCGATTCAAGTGGCAGCAGCAATGAAGGTCTCCATGAAGGACCGGAAGTCATGCTTCTTGATATTGGCCACCTTGAGAGCTGCCAGCTTGTCCTCTCGCGCATCCTTGCAGTGAACACGGACCAGAGGTAGAGCAACGTCGGCACCACACCTGGCAGAAGACTTCTTCCATTCTTGCAGTCGACTTGGAACTTCGTTCAGTCGAGTCATCAGAGACTCAAGGTCATTCTGAAGTGCTTCTCCTGGCCAGAGCGCCGTGTCGATGCGTGATGTCACAACCTTCAGCCTTGCAAGATAGTCGACAACGGCAGCAACGCGAGACTCGAGTCGGAGCACGTTCATGGCAGTTTCATCCTTCACAAGAGAGTTGATGGGATCTAGGCTCATCTCCAGTCGACCAGTCTCCTCCTCAAAGTTCTGGCAGAACTCTGTAGACACAACGCCAAAGTTAAGGCAGCAGTTTGGTGGTGAGGCCAAAATTAAAAAGCCTGTCAGATAGAAAGGGTTACCTTCAAGCATGAGGAATAGCTTCTTGGCGTTCTTCTTTCCCACCAGTTCGCTAGCTTTGTCACCAGGACCATCTTGTCATTCTTCAGTCGAGTGACCTCCTGGTTGGCCACGTCGAGAGCAACTTTCAGATTAGTATTTTCCTCTTCAAGTTTGCTGATTGAAGCCAACTTTTCTTCTACGAGCCTGGTCTTCTCGGAAGCTGCTTTCTGCACCTCAGCAAGGTCAAGATCCTTCTTCTTCAGAGAATCCCTCAGTTTATCTGTAAAATCACAGTAAGATCAGACTCGGGGATGGATAAGAAGCAAAGGTAGTCGTCAAGATCCTCACCAAACATACCTTTTGCCTCCTCCTTCGCCTTCGTGAAGTTCTCCTGGACAAGCTTCAGATCAAGTTCGAGCTAGATATGCTTGTTCTCCAATTCAGTATAACAAGCTGTAAGCTCGCAAGGTTTCTGCGAAGAACCAATCGACAGACGTCAAAGATAGGTCACTTCTGAGTGACTAAGAGAAAAATCATAGTATTTCTAAGACTACAGCCGAATCTAAATATTCACCAGATCGAGTGAAGACAGTAATGAGAAAAAAGCTCAAGACATAAAGACTATGGTCAACTGCCAGCAGTCGACCATAGCCTTGGGGACTACACCCAGTGGGTGCACTCAGCGTGCCTCCACCAATCCAGAATCTCAATCAACACACCCAGTGGGCGTACGACAGACACTAAGATTTTCAGAAAGAAAAGTTTTCAGGTACCATATCCTAACAGAACAGGCAGTGACCGACCAACCTGGACATTGCTCTGAAGGGCTGAACTGGCGTCAAAAGCCGCTTGACTGGCGTCTCGGATCGCCTTCACTTGATCCATCATGACCCCCGCCTGGCGTATGGCTTCTTTAGCAGCGCTTGCTTGGTCTTCGGGGACGTGGTGGGTAGAGAAAAGTGAAGGCTGACCAGCACTCAACGACGAAGGGCGAGCACTCGTCAGCGGCACCGCAAAGGATACGGTAGGCCGAGTGACGTTGTCCCCCTCCGCAACCAACGTCTCAGGTGCCGATACGACCTGAGCTGTCTAGCCAGCAGATGCTCTCCTATTCCTCCTCTGCCTCAGTGGTTCCTCGTCTTCATCATCGTCAGGAAGATCAATGATGATATTAGATGGAGCTGCAGAAAAGAGTCAAAGTTAAAAACGAAGATCCCACCGACTGAAAATGAAACCTCAAAGGTCATACCAGGGTTGGAAGTGACGGCATCCTCCATTTCTTGATCTTCAGGTCTGGCCGAGGTATCAGAAGTAGCAGCACTGCAGTTTCAGAAATCAGTCGGTCAGCTAACGAATCGACCAAAAATAAATCCATGAGAAACAAGAGGACACAAGTTATGTTATTACCAAGAAATAGTGGGAATCACCATCTTCATCTTCGGCAAGGCCTTCGTCGGCTTTGACGGCCCCACTCGAGATTGCTTTGGCGCTTTCTCAGTCGGCGCCGGAGAGGTCGTCTGAGGATGCTTGGTCGACTGCACAACAGGCGCGGCCCCCTTGCCGCGCTCGACTGTAGGGTCATGGGCAAGCTTGGACCTTCTTTCAGAACGGGGAGGTGCAACTTCCTCCTCCTCTTCCTCCTCCTCCTCCTCCTCATTGGAGCCAGCATCTTCATCACCCTCATCGCCATCCGATTCCCACTCCTCTTGACTTTCACCTCCACTTCCTTCCTCCTCCTCGGTCTGTGTTTGTGCCCCATTGGGCATCGAATACAACTCAATGGTAGCCTGAAAGACAACAAACAAGACAAAAGTCGATCGAGTGATCTGCAGCACGACAGAATGGACGAAACATGATTACAGTCGGAGATAAGTGGTCATACCTTGTCTGGTTCATAAGACTGGTCGAGTGGCGGGATCCTCCTGGCCCCACGAGGGTTGTCCTTGTTCCCTGTGAGGGCAGTCATCCACCTCTCCAGTGTGACGTCATCGACCTCCTCTGGGTGGACCCGAGTGGTGTCTTCAGTACCAGAGTACAACCACATCGGGTGGCCCCGGTACTAGAGTGGCTGGATGCGCCGTCGAAGGAAAACCTCCAGAAATCCATGCAAGTCACACCATCGCGAATGAGTTGGACTACATGCTCCAGCAACATTTTAACCTGAGCCTTCTCCTCCAGTAGCACTTTCAGAGAAGACGGCTTGTTCACTCGACTCATGGAGAAGGGAGGGAGCAGTCGACTGGTCTTGGCAATAGAACCAGGTCGACTGCCACCCTCTAACTGACTCGGGAAGGGTCATAGCTGGAAAAGCACTCTTACTCCTCATCTGGACCCCAAGACCCCCGCACATCTGGATTACTTGGGTTCTCTCGTCATTCGGATTAGCCTTTTTTACCGTCTGAGAGCGACAAGTGAATATGTGTTTGAAAAGGCCCCAGTGCGGACGACAACCCAAGAAGTTTTCGCACAAAGACACGAAAGCGGAGAGATAGGCAATGGAATTGGGTGTGAAGTGATGGAGTTGTGCCCCGAAGAAGTTCAGAAACCCCCAAAAGAAAAGATGCGGCGGCAGAGAAAACCCACGATCGACATGGGTCGCTAAGAGGACACACTCACCCTCCTGAGGCTGTGGCTGCCACTCCGTCCTGGAAGCCTAGCTGCCCCGTGCTCGACCAGCCCTTCGTTGGCCAGGTCGTCGAGATCCTTCTGGGTGATGGTCGAGCGGATCCAATCCCCCTGGATCCAACCTTGCGGCAGGCTGGACCGCGACGAGGATCCACCCCGACTGGTCGCTCTCCCCTTCGCCTTCGCCGTCACCTTCTTCGCCCGCTCCAAAGCCGTCGTCTTCTCCTTCACCATTGTCGCTGACGAGGCTGGTACGGAGCAGCGGCGCTGAACAAATAGCAAGCGCAGCGGATGAATCTGAAGACGGGGGAGGGGAAAATGAGGGAGCACTGTTCAAAAACCTCCGCCCGGTGCCTTATATGGAGTCGCTTTCGAGTGGCTGACTGGTAGGCCCGGGCAATCTTGTCAAATCCCGAAACAGTCATGCGAGCGATACGTGGCGAAAAAGGCGGCACGGAAATCGAGGCGCCTCTGCCTTATCCCATCCGAGTACCGCGACCTTCTCTGCTCCGCGCGCTTCCCGAAATTTGGATCCCACTAAATTCGCTAACCGCAGGGCAACTTGTCAGATGGGAGATCTCCTGCGATCCGTCGCTCGGAAATCTCCAAGTTCATAAAGTTCACTCGACAGATATAAAGAATGGATCAAGGCGACTGAAAGAAAAGTTGACACCCTCACTTAAAAGTCATTGATCCAGAGTAAGACACATTTACAGCACCAAAAACAGGTCAGAAAGATTATCAACTCCTTCCTCACTCAAACCTCGATCCATTCGGGGGCTAATGATGAAGTCATGTACCTGGGGTAGGGTCATGGACCTGTCCAAGGTACCCTCCCCGAGGACATCTTTAGAAGAAGCCGTCTTCCAGTCGACCTAGAGGGACTCCACTCGACGGACTGGAAGACACTCGACGAACTTGAAGATACTCGACCATGAAGACTCACTCGACCACCAGGAGTTCAAGATCTACTCTGTATCCAAATGGTCTGTAATTAAGTAGTCTTTATGGTCATGATGACACTTTATGTAAGGTGTTACCAGTAACGCCATGCCTTAATGTACTTTAAACCCTCCGCTACGTGGGCTGGCTGGGGTCTTGGCATCCTCTATATAAGCCACCCCCTCCACTGGCAGAAGGGTTCACACCCCTGTAACTCTCACGCATATAATCCAGTCGACCGCCTCCGGGCACTAAGACGTAGGGCTGTTACTTCCTCCGAGAAGGGCCTGAACTCGTAAAACACTTGCGTGAACAACTACTCCATAGCTAGGATCTTGCCTCTCATTTAGTACCCCCTACACTATTGTCACACTTAGAACCACGATAGCTAGAATTGATTTTCGTCAACTCCCTTAGGGGTTCTGGAATATTGGGGTACTTATAGAGCAAAGAGGCGGTTCAGGGGGCACTCAAGGTGGGCACAACCCACCAGAGCGCGCCTGGGCCTCCTGGCGCGCCCTAGTGGGTGCTGCCCTCCTCGAGGCAACTCCCAGGTTCAGCCTTGGCCCAGTGGATGTATTTTGGCCCCAAAAAATTCTCAGAAAGTTTCGCTGCATTTGGACTCCGTTTGATATTGATTTCCTGCCATGTAAAAAACATGCAGAAAACAACAACTGACACTGGGCACTATGTCAATAGGTTAGTACCAAAAATGATATAAAATGACTATAAAATGATTGTAAAACATCCAAGAATGATAACATAATAGCATGTAACAATCAAAAATTATAGATACATTGGAGACGTATCACCATCCCCAAGCTTAATTCCTGCTCGTCCTCGAGTAGGTAAATGACAAAAACAGAATTTTTTATGTGGAATGCTATCTAACATGTTCATCCCATTTCTTTTCTTTATAGCATGGACATATGGACTTTTATATGATTCGAAGGAATAGTCTCGTATTGACATGAAGACTTTAATACTCAAGCATACCAACAAGCAACCATGTCTTCCAAAATATCAACACTAAAGCAAGTTATCCCTAGCCCATTATGCTCAATCATTGATCCATTCATGAAACACACTCGAATATTAGCTACGCCCAGTGCTCAAATACGATCATAGTGCCCCTTAGTTGGTGATTTATAAGATAAGATGGAGACTCAAATTCAAAATAAAATTTGCATAAGTAAAAGAAAGGTCCTTCGCGGAGGGAAGTAGGGATTTGTAGAGGTGCCATAGCTCAAAGATCAAATTGAGAGATAAAAATTATTTTGGGAGGCATACTTTTCCCGCCAATGAAAATGACTTAGAGATCTCAACACTTTCCATGCTAGATACATCATAGGCGGTTCCCAAACAGAAAATAAAGTTTATTCCTTTTTCCACCATTACTTTCACTTTCTATGGCTATCCGAATCCACGGTTGCCCTCCATACCAAAACTTTCCAAGGAATTTATTATTTGACAACATAAAGTAAATTCATTTTTCATTTCGGGACTGGGCATCCCTAAGACCTTTGTCGTACTCTCGTGCAATGACAAGTGAATAAACACTCATCGTGAGAATAACACATCTAGCATGGAAAATATTGGTCACCCTTCACCGCCTCGCGAGCGGTAGAGCACACAAAAGAGAAATTTATTTTGAAAATTAAAGATGGCACATGCAAATTTGCTTAGAACAACATGGAAATACCGCATATAGGTAGGTATAGTGTACTCATGTGGCAAAACTGGTTTAAAGGGTTTTAGATGCACAAGTAGTGATCATACTTAGTGCAAAATGAGAAGCGACCAACCAAGAAACGGAAAATTTCATACCCAAGCATTAAGCATAAGTAACACCGAATAAATGCACTATAAGTAGGATATAATTTCATTGCATAACTATTGACTTTCATGCTTGCATAGGGAATCACAAACCTTAACATCAATATTCTTACTAAAGCACAATTACTCATCAACATGACTCACATATCATATCGTCATGTCCCAAAACCATTATTAAGAATCAAGTTTATTTGTCCAATGATCTTCATGAAAGTTTTTATTATATCCTCCTTGGATATCTATCACTTTGGGACTATTATTTTATGTTGCTTTTGATAAGCTCAAACAAATATAAGTGAAGAACTTTTCTTTCTCTCGGAATAATCTAAGTGAAGCAAGGGAGAATTTCTTAAAATTTTACTAACTCCCAAATAAATCTAAGTGAAGCATGAGAGCATTTCTTCAAAAATAAGCACACCGTGCTCAAAAAGATATAAGTGAATTACTAGAGCAAATCCATGGCTCTAAAAATTTAAGTGAAGCATAGGAGCAAGCATAACATAATTTTTAGCTCTCTCAAAAAGGTGTATTCAGCAAGGATCCAAGACTTCTAACATAAAGCAAAACAAGCAAAGACTCATATCATACAAGACGCTCCAAGCAAAACTCATAATATGTGACGAATAAAAATATAGCTTCAACTAAAGTACCGATGATTGTTAGAAGAAAGCGGGGATGCCACTCGGGGGCATCCCCAAGCTTAGTTGCTTGCTACTTCTTTGAATATTATCTTGGAGTGCCTCGGGCATGCCCAAGCTTAGCCTTTTTCTAATCCTTATTCCTTCATCCATCGTAAGATCACTCAAAACTTGAAAACTTCAATCACACAAAACTCCAACAAAACCTTTTGAGATTCGTTAGTATAAGAAAGCAAACCACTACTATAAGTACTGTAGCAAACCTATTCTTATTTTGTTTTTGCATTATATCTACTGTATTCCAACTTTTCTATGGAAAAAACTCATCAAAGAAAACCATAGAATCATCAAAACAAGCACACAACACAAAGAAAACAGGATCTGTCAAAAACAGAACAGTCTGTAGCAATCTGGATATTTCGAATACTTATGTAAGTCAAAAACAGAACAGTCTGTAGCAAACAGAACAGTCTGTAGCAACCTGGGTAATTTGTATATTAATATTATGCAAACTCAAAAGCACGTTTCTTTGATTTATTAAAACTATTTTCGTGAGTGCATAAGTTTCTATTTTTCAGCAAGATCAAATCAACTTTCACCCAAATCTTCCCAAAGGCCTTGCTTGGGACAAACATGAATTTAAACCACAAAAACACATCTAAACAGAGGCATAATTGGGTATTTTATTGAAAACAGCAAGAAAACCAAAAGAAAGCAAAACGATACAAGTTGTGTTGCCTCCCAATTGAGCGCTTTCGTTTTACGCCCCTAGCTAGGCATAGAATTTCAATGAAGATCACTTGAAAGATAGTAATTGAAACACGAAGAGAGCATCATGAAACATGTGTCAAACAAATTTAAGTCTAACTTACTTCCTATGCATAGGAGTTTTATAAGATAACAAATTATCAAGACAATAACAACTTGGCATATGCAAAGAAGAAGAAAGAAACAAAAGCAATCTCAACATAGCGAGAGGTAATTTAGTAACATGAAAATTTCTACCATAATATTGTCCTCTCTCATAATAATTACATGTAGGATCATAATCAAATTCAACAATATAACTATCACATAAATATTCTCTTCATGATTCTCATGCATGTAAAGTTGACACTCTTTCAAAATAGTGGGATTAACATTAACTAAAGTCATGACCTCTCCAAACCCACTTTTATCAAAAATTTCATAAGATTGAACATTCTCCAAATATGTGGGATCTAAAGTTGACACTCTTCCAAACCCACTTTCAATATTATTGCAAGCATTATTATCAAACTCATATTCATCATGGGGCTTAAATAAATATTTCAAGATCATAAGAAGAATCACCCTAGTCATGATCATTGCAACAAGTAGTGGACATAGCAAAACTAGCATCCCCAAACTTAGGATTTTGCATATTTTTAGCATAATTGGCATTAATAGAATTTATAATAACATCATTGCAATCATGATTTTCATTCAAGGCACTATCGTGAATCACTTTATAAATTTCTTCATCATAATTTGCAGATTCATGAATCTCAAGCAAAACATCATAAAGATAATCTAGTGCACTCAACTCACTAACAATTGGTTTATCATGATTGGATCTCTTGAAAAGGTTAGCAAGTGGATGAGGATCCATATTAATATATTTTTAGCAAGCAAAGATGTAAGCAAATAGAAGGCACGTGGCAACACAAGCAAACATCAGATCTGACGAGAAAAAGGCAAACTAAAAAGAAGGCGAATAAAACGGAATTTTTTTGTGAAGTGGGGGAGAGGAAAACGAGAGGCAAATGGCAAATAATGTAAATTGTGAGGAGATGAGATTTGTGATTAGGAACCTGGTTGATGTTGAAGATCCTCCCCGGCAACGGCGCCAGAAATTCCTTTTGATGTCTGCTAGAATTACGTCGATATTTCCCCAACGAGGAAGGGATGATGCAGTATAGCGATGGTAGGTATTTCCCTTAGTGATGAGACCAAGGTTATCGAACCAGTAGGAGAACCTCCTCACACCACGTAAACAGCACATGCACACAATAACAAATACTCGCAACCCGACGTGTTACAGGGGTTGTCAATCCCTTTCGGGTACGGCGCCTCAAGATAGGCAAATAACGTGAGATAAAAGTAGTAGATAGGATAAATAGATTGCGGAACAAATAAATTGCAGCAAGGTATTTTTGTATTTTTGGTTTAATAGATCTGAAAATAAATGCAACGGAAAATAGATCGCAAAGGCAAATATGATTAAAAGAGATCCAGGGCCGTAGGTTTCACTAGTGGCTTCTCTCGAGAAAAAATAACAAACGGTGGGAAAACAATTACTGTTGGGCAATTGATAGAACTTCAAATAATCATGACGATATCCAGGCAATGATCATTATATAGGCATCACGTCCAAGATTAGTAGACCGACTCTTGCCTGCATCTACTATTATTACTCCACACATCGACCGCTATCCAGCATGCATCTAGTGTATTAAGTTCATGGAAAAAGGAGTAATGCAATAAGAACGATGACATGATGTAGACAAGATCTATTTATGTAGAAATAGACCCCATACTAGATCCCATCTTGTTATCCTTAATGGCAACGATACATACGTGTCGGTTCCCCTTCTGTCACTGGGATCAAGCACTGTAAGATCGAACCAATCATAAAGCACCTCTTCCCATTGCAAGATAAATAGATCAAGTTGGCCAAACAAAACCCAAATATTGGAGAAGAAATATGAGGCTATAAGCAATCATGCATATAAGAGATCAAACAAGACTCAAATAACTTTCATGGATAAAAACATAGATCTGATCATAAACTCAAAGTTCATCGGATCCCAACAAACACACCGCAAAAAGACTTACATCATATGGATCTCCAAGAGACCATTGTATTCATAATCAAGAGAGAGAGAGAGAGAGAGGAAGCCATCTAGCTACTAACTACGTACCCATAGGTCTACAAAGAACTACCCACGCATCATCGGAGAGGCACCAATGGAAGTGGTGAACCCCTCCGTGATGATGTCTAGATTGGATCTGGTGGTTCTGGACTCTGTGGTGGCTGGAATTTATTTTCGTCGACACCCTTAGGGTTTCTGGAATATTGGGGTATTTATAGAGCAAAGAGGCAGTTCAGGGGGCACCTGAGGTGGGCACAACCCACCAGGGTGCGCCTAGATCTCCTGGTGCACCATGGTGGGTGCTGACCTCCTCGAGGCACCCCCCAGGTGTAGCCTTGGCCCACTGGATCTCTTCTAGCCCAAAAAAATCCTCAAAAAGTGTCACTGCATTTGGACTCCGTTTGATATTGATTTCCCGCGGTGTAAAAAACATGCAAAAAATAGCAACTGGCACTGGGCACTATGTCAATAGTTAGTACCAAAAAATGATATAAAATGACTATAAAATGATTGTAAAACCTCCAAGAATGATAATATAACATCATGGAGCAATAAAAATTATAGATACGTTGGAGACGTATCATGCGGTGGCTTGCACGCAGGGCACCCTCAGCCGGCTCGGTTCGCTCCCAACAATCGGGTCTTGCGGCGTGCCCGCAGCGCCAGCGCGTGCATCTGGCCCAACTGTCAGAATCATTCGTGCCGGCGTTGGCTGTTTTGCTCGTGGTAGCGCCAAACTGTTTCGCTGAGCACCACACAGGCACATGTGGGTGCTCGGTCAGTCATTCTGTGCTGGGTTATTTCGTTCGCCCGATCCATGTAAGAGCAGGCGCAACGTTGTTCACGCGAGACAACTCGGGTTGTGAGAAGCACACCCGAGATGCTGGGTCTGCCAATTAGGCTGGCCAGTGAGGGAATGCTCGGGGATGGTGTTCGGCCTGTGCGATTAAAGGTGAGCAGAGTCGTGGTGTTTTGTGGCATTTTGTTTTTCCCTAGGTCGGATGTGTTTTGCTATAAATCCGTTGTTTTACACCGCAGGTCGCGTGCGACACACATTGGCCTTCCTCTCGTTTCGCTTTGCACGGGCTTCTTTGAGCTTTCTCTATGTCGTTCGTGCTTTGTTGCCGGAGCCAGCGGCCGGCGCCCCGTGGCTTTTGATTCCAGGTCAGATTTGTCAGGCTTGTGTTTAGGCTCTGTTTGCCATTGTCGGTGGCTTGACATTGTTCGTTCTTCGCGCCAAGTGAGGTTTTGAATTGTTTCCCTCTTTTCTATGGTTTTTCTTTTCTTCTCGCTCATCGACATTTGCTTTCCTAGTAGTTGCAGCTTGGCTCGACCATTTTTTGACAATACACCAACCCAAAACAGATGCCTACAACTAGTGGCAAATGATGTCGAAGAACACCATGCATGGCGCGTGGACACGCTGTAGTGGACCTGGAAGCCCCGAGCAACTTCCACGCGCCCGCCACCTTGGGCATGATGGAGGATGGGGTTTGTGGATTTTCAACTTCATCTTCGTCATCATCATCCTCATCTTTTTCACTCTCTAAAGACGGAGAGCAATGTGATCATGTGGTGGTGTAGGGTTTGTAGTTCTTTGGACAAGAATAGGGCTTGGGTCTCCTACATCATCTTTGTGAGGCACTTAGTATTACTACTTGTTAGTTCATCATCTTATTGACCACTTAGACTTTGAGTTGGTCCAAATTAATTAATGTTCAAACCGGAGTTTTAAAATAAATGTGGGACACATATCAAGGCAGGAACGAATAGTAGTTGGTACGCGTCGGTGCTATACAAACGGTTTTAAACCCCTTTCCGCGACAACATTTGGAATCGTCGCCAAGTGAGTGTGGGCGATAGGGGGTCCTTCCCACATGACCCAGAAACCATCGGGGATATGGATCCATGATCCAGAGGCCTTGCAAAACGTAATCGTGTGAGATGCAGCACACACTAAATTCTTCCGCACGTGTAGGATCGGTGATTAAATGTTTCTAATGATGCAGTGAAACCAAACGGTGTGTCATAATGAACCGTTTGGGAAACAATATGTAAGGCACACGGGCCAACATATGAACTGTGTGCGATATGTGCCCTATCACACACGAGTTTTCTACGGAACCCGTCTGCCATGCAAGACTCCATCGCACACGTTCTCCCAACATTTACCGTCTGCGATAATGTTCTATCACAAACGGTTCAGGAGCCCCTTTGCACACATACAAGTGCTACAGACCATTTGCGATTTGTTGTGTATCACCAACGGTTGCGGCTAGAGTGGTGTGTGCTTTTCGTTTGGGATCCCACACGTTTCCTGAAAAAATTACGACTGGGATTGTATTTTACATTGGGCACGGTTTACTCCGAGTTCTCGTGTGCGCTAACTTGATATCACAAACGGTTCCGGAGAGCCTACGCACACGTAGTAGTGCTACAAATCGTTTGCGATCTGCTGTGTATGCTTTCCGATGTGGATTTCACACACTCATTAAGTTGAACCACGTGCGGAGGAATTGCCAGGTTAAAACAAAAATATCCCATTTTGAATCAGCATGCAAAAAGCAAATTCGCCACAATATTCAATTGAACAAATAAACAAAAATATCCCATTTTTAATCGGCATGCATAAAACAAATTGTCCACAATATTCAATTGAACAAATAGAAAGTTATCCCATTTTGAATCAGCACGCAAAAAGCAAATTCGCCACAATATTCAATTGAACAAATAGTGTCCACAGGAAGAACATTCATCAGATTTCACAACAATTGCAATTGAACATATGGTAGATAAATTCCAATGATTTGTGCACACATATATGCATTACATAATTAATCATAGTGTACCAAATACGAAGGCCTCATCAGATGGAAAACAATGGATCCATGCGTATATGTTTAGCGGCTAACTCTTACTCAATGTTTCAGGAGAAGGCATGCTGAAATATTAATTATCACCAGTGGGATTGATGTAGTGATTATGGAAGAAGTCGCTGATAAATTTCCGAGCCATCAACAATTCACCAGCCAGGAGCGGTTCAGGGGTCCTCGGTTCTAAGATGAGCTGCAGTATTTTAAGATCAGAATGTGCCATATGAGTGGAGTAGAAGATATTAATTAAGATAGACTTACTGGTACTCATTCGCAAGGATCATCACAACTATCAGCGGATTTGCAGATGGAGATCATGTGTCTGCAAATATAGTATCCACAAAGATTGGTCCCTGCTTCTTGCTGAGGACATTGAAATTTTTTGTACAAAATTAGTCAAGTATTTGTCCTATTAGGAACAACCTAACCGGTGTTAGATGTATTATTTTTTCTTTGGACAAAATGGAAAGAGGTTTATTTAGAAGCTTGAAGATTTGACTAGCGTAAGAAAAGGTATTTGCAGACTATTGGATAAATTTTCCAAAAATAATGGATTTCGGTGTGTTACCGGAGAAACAATCTCGTGCTGCAGAGGCAGTTCCCTCTTGAACAGGTTCCCTGGTTTAGTTTTCCACAATGCGAGCACACTGCAAATGAAGATGAGTTTTGACAACATCAATTATTGAACCAGATATTAATGCAAATTAATTTCAACATCATAGAATTCAATACCTATGCGTCAGATCCTGAGCATTTGTTGACTCTCTGAGAGAATCGATGTAGTTGTTGGCATTCTGGGAATAGGGGTCCCCAGACTTGCCTACCTGCGGCCCACGACGTGGCTCCACCAGTAGCCCAGTACGGCCCGTCTTCATCAACCAACACTCAAGACTCTCGCGAGGGGCCAAGCCTCGTGGGGCGGACGACACAAGGCCTCCTCAGGAACGGCCTCACCAGGCAGGCTCGCGAGGGAGGCGGAGAGATCAAGGCATGGGGTACCTCGCGAGGTTCCCGTGACGCAAGCCATGACGACCAAGGCTAGGCGGGCACCAGCGCGCGTAGTGTCCTCGTTTCCTCTTTGGTGCTAAGGGGGCAAGCGCAGGTGCGGAGTACCGAGGCATCAGGCAAAGGTTTCCTTATCGGTGCAACAAGACCAAGACCAGTAGGACGACAGGATGGAGGTCATCATGGAGCCCAAGATGGCGTCACCACCAGCGCCTTTGACAGGCGAAGACCACCTTTAGTCAGGATAGCTTGTACTAGTTGTCCCCTTTCAAATTGGCCGTTGTTGGATCCCTTCCCGCTCAATATTTGGGGAGAGGACCAGGGCCTCTATAAATAGGACTAGCCACCACAGTAGAAGGGGACGGATCATTCAAATCATCCTCATCCACACAAGTTCGCCAACCACAAGAACACCTCTCCTCAAGAGGCTGTTCTTCCCTTGTACTGTTCCTCATCATCCCAAGAGGCAATCCACCACCACCACACGGGAGTAGGGTATTACACCACAACTGTGGCCCGAACCTGTATAAATCTTGTGTCTCTTGTGTTGTGAGTTCATCGAGCTAGCTTAGAGATCGCGGCAAGGCTGAGAGCATGATTCGGTAGGGGGAAATCTTCGTGCGCACCCCAGTGTTCGAACCTCAAGGGTTTTGCCGGAACCCGAAATCTGACATTTGGCGCGCCAGGTAGGGGTGCGCCGGAGCTCTCCTTCCGTCGACCAGTGCTCCGCCAACACCGCACTTTGCCCTCATGGCGGACATCGCGCCTCCGGCCCCGGCGACCGATGCCAGTGTTGGGGCCAGGGGGCTCCGAGCCTTGGCCCCTACCTTACGGCGGGTGTAGTGGCCGCCCAAGTTCAAGCCGGAGATGCCCTCTGGTTTTCCTGCTGGCGTACGAGGAAGCCATCCTCAAGGCCGGGGGCGACGACAAGGTCATGGACAACTGGCTTCCCATGGCCCTCACTGGCGTCCCGCGTGCTTGGCTGCGTCTTCTGTGGCCTCCTGGGAGGAGCTGCGCGACCTCTTCCTCGCCCACTACGCAGAGCCGACGCCCCCGGTCATCGTAGCTCTCTTGGGCGGCTCGCAGGCGCCACCCACAGACCGCCACGCCAGCCCATTCTTTTGCCAAATCAGCACCGTCCTCGCGCGGCAAGGAGCTCCCCTGTGTTGGGTGGCGCCCAAGGCCGACCTGTCCTTCAACTCGGAAGATCACCTCGTCACCACCGCCTGCTCGGGTGCGCTCCCAATGCTCTGCACGCCCACCATCTGCCAAGTGGCCGTCACCAAAACCCTCATCGATGACGGTGCCGGCCTCAAAGTGCTCTCGGTGTAGGCCTTCAGCCTCCTCCACGTACCGCTGGAGCGGCTCCGACCCAGCAAGCCCTTCTCAGGCATCGGAGGCGGTTCCCCCAGTTCCCTGGGGCAGATCCGCCTTCCTGTGACCTTCGGCACCCGCGACAACTACCGCACAGAGTTGGTCAACTTCGACGTCGCTCACATCGGCCTCCCGTACAACGCCATCCTCGGATACCCTGCCCTTGCTCAGTTCATGGCAGCAACCCATCCGGCCTAAAACCTCATGAAGATGCTCGGAAGCAAGGGCGTCCTCACCATAGCTGTAGATACCAAGGAGGCTCTTGTGGTGCTCAAGCTTGCCCTCAAGGCCGCGGCGGCGGCGCAGCCCGCCGACGCGGACGCCTCCAAGGCCAAGGAAGCTGCACCGACCAAAAAGAAGCAGTTGTTCACCTAGGACAAGGCGGAGACCAAGCAGGTGCCGGTTGAGGAAGACGGGTCCTCGGAAGCCACCTTCACCATAGGTGCCGGCCTCGACCCCGACCAAGAGGAGGCGTTGGTGAGGTTCTTGCGCTCGAACAAGGAGGTGTTCACATGGGAACCCAAGCAGCTAGCAGGGGTCCCAAGGGAGGTGATTAAGCATCACCTGAATGTGTGCCCCAATGTACGCCCTGTGAAGCAGAAGGCGAGGCGGTAGTCCACCAAGAAGCATGCCTTCATCATCCAAGAAACATGCAAGCTTGAGGCAGCAGGAGTTATTCGCGAGGTTTGCTACCCTGAATGGCTGGCAAACCCCGTTATCGTGCCAAAAAAGGGGGGAAAGGAACACATGTGCGTCGACTTCACCAACCTCAACAAGGCCTGCCCCCAAGATCCTTTCCCCCTTCCCCGCATCGACCAGATCATCGACTCCACCGCCGAGTGCGACCTGCTGTGTTTCCTGGATGCGTTCTCGGGTTATCACCAGATCAAGATGGCGGTAGAAGACGTGGAGAAGACAGCCTTCCTGGCCCCATGTGGGGTGTACTGCTACACTTGCATGCCGTTCGGATTACGCAACGCGGGCGCGACCTTCCAATGGCTGATGCACATTGCCTTGGGCTGGCAGCTCGGGAGAAGCGCCGAGGCTTACGTCGACGACATTGTGGTCCAATCTCGGGAGGCAAGCACCTTGATCCAGGACTTGGAGGAGACCTTCGCGAGCCTCCGTCAGGTGGACTTGCGACTCAATCCGGAAAAGTGTGTGTTCGGCGTCCCTTCCGGCAAGCTGCTTGGCTTCCTCGTGTCCCACAGGGGGATCGAGGCCAACCTGGAGAAGGTCAAGGCGATCGAAGACATGAGACTGCCGCAAACCCTCAGATAAATGCAGAAGCTTGCCGGTCGTGTCACCGCATTAGGATGCTTCATCTCCAAGCTGGGGGAGCATGCCCTACCATTCTTCAAGCTGATGAAGAAAAAGGGCCCATTTGAGTGGACACAGGAGACCGACTAAGTGTTTCAAGACCTCAAGGAATACCTG
>NC_057801.1:288143948-288147069 GCF_018294505.1 Triticum aestivum
GTGATGGTGGCGTCGTTCCCTCTCGAGTCCCTGGTGCTCTACCTTGCCGCCACTCCCTACTCCGCCAGCGCAGCCCTGGTGGCGGTTCAGGAGGAGCGCCAGGCTAAGGCCGCGTCCCGAGCAGCTACGGCCCTAGCCGGGGTAGCACAAGACCAAGAAAGCCTCGCGAAGACCACGACAACGGCAGCAGGGGACCAAGCTCATCAGGACGGTGCCCCCGGGGCTGAAGAGGCCCCACCGAGCGACCAGGCGCTGGGGGATCCATCATCTCAGGAGGCGCCTCAGCCTCCATAAGACGCAGGCCATGTCAGCACCCCCACCCTCGTCGAGCATCCCGTGTACTTCGTCAGCATGGTGTTGCGGGATGCAAGAGCATGGTACCCCATGCCTCAGAAGCTCTTACTCACGTTCTTGGTGGCCTCGCGCAAGCTGCGGCACTACTTTCAAGGTCACCCCATCAAGGTCGTCTCGGCATACCCCTTGGAAAGGGTACTCAGGAGCCCCAACTCTGCTGGGAGAGTTGCCGAATGGAAAATCGAGCTGCAGGCATTTCAGTTGGAGTTCAGCACAACCAAGGTCATCAAGGGAGCCGTGCTTGCTGATTTCGTTACTGAATGGACAGAAGCACCAGAGCTCAAGGCGGGCGAGGATCGGTCTCTCTCCCCAGGAAGTGAGGCACCAGATGGCTGGGTCATGTACTTCGATGGTGCATTCTCGCGGCAGGGCGCGGGGGCTGGTGCAGTGCTTATATCCCTGACTCAGGACAAGCTCTACTACGCCGTATAGCTCTGCTTCCAGCAGGGCAAGAAGGTCTCCAACAACATAGCAGAATATGAGGGCCTCGTAGCAGGCCTGAAAGCTGCAACAGCACTGGGAGTGAAGTGCCTCGTCATCAAGGGCGATTCACAACTCCTCGTCAACTTCTCCAACAAGGTGTATGAGTCGAAGGACGAGCACATGGAAGCATATCTTGCGGAAGTACGCAAGATGGAGAAGCAGTTCTGGGGGCTGGAGTTGCAGCATGTGCCCGCCGGCACCAACCAAGAGGCTGATGACATCGCCAGAAGGGCATCCAAACGGCTGCCTCAGGAGCCTGGCATTTTTGAGGAACGACTCTTCAAGCCGTCGGTGGCACCATCACTTTCAAGAACGACACAGCCTCGGGAAGAACTCCCTCAGCCACCTGCCACAGGAGCCCCGGCCTGTGGCCCGACCTTGGGAGCGCATCTACTCTTGGTGCTGGAGCCTCAGGAGGGATGTTGGACCAAGGAATTCAAGGAATGCCCGACGCAAGGGACGCTGCCGGAGAAAGAGGAGGACGTGGAGTGCGTGGCCCAGCAGGCCACGACCTACTGCATCCAAGACGGTGAGTTATATCGGAAGCGGCCGAATGACGTTTCCCTACGTTGCATCTCCAAGGAACAGGGGAAAGAGCTGCTGGCCGACATACACGGTGGAGATTGCGGACACCACTCGTCGTCACGGACCCTCGTCGGCAAGGCATTTTGCTGCAGATTCTATTGGCCTACGGCACTCAACGACGCGATCAAGCTGGTAAAGTCCTGCGAGGCCTGCCAATTCCACGCCAAGCAGATCCATCAGCTAACTCAGGGCCTGCAAACCATCCCGCTCTCGTGGTCGTTCGCGGTCTGGGGGCTGGATATCTTGGGCCCATTCCCTCGAGCGCCTGGGGGCTACCGCTACCTCTAGGTCGCCATCGACAAGTTCACCAAGTGGGTGGAGGTGGAAGCCATCCGCACCATCCCAGCCGGCTCCGCGGTCAAGTTCATCAAGGGCCTCGTGAGCCGATTTGGAGTCCCTAGCCGCATCATCACCGACAACGGTTTGCAGTTCACTAGCAATCTCTTCAAGACGTATTGTGCTAACCTTGGAACATAGATCTGCTACGCTTCGGTGGTGCACCCCCGGAGCAACGGCCAGGCCAAATGCGCCAATATGGAGGTCCTGAGGGGCCTCAAGGCAAGGACCTTCAAGAAGAAGCTGGAGGCCTGCGGCAGGGGCTGGCACGACGAGCTCCAGTCCATGCTGTGGTCCATCTGCACTGCCGCCACTAAGCCAACGGGCGAGACCCCATTCTTCCTCGTCTACGGAGCAGAAGCGGTTCTCCCTCACGATGTCAGGCGTCGCTCCGCGTGGGTCCTGGCGTTTTACGAGGCACAGTAGGACGCCATGCGGGGGATGGACCTCGTGCTGGGGGAGGAACTCCACCGTGAAGCCACACTACGGGTGGTAAGATACCAGCAGGCGCTCCAGCGGTATCATTGTCGCAACATACGCCCCAGGACGCTCGAGGTGGGTGACCTCGTCGTGAGGCGGGTGCTCTCCAAGGAAGGGCTGCACAAGCTCTCACCCATGTGGGAGGGCCCGTTCAAGGTCGTCCACATTTCCAGTCCTGGCGCCGCGCGCCTGGAGACCCAGGACGGGGTACCCATCCTGTAACACCCCGGATGTAACTTTCCATCTTTCTAACTCCAACTCTGGCCATTTTCGGCTATGTGTTATCATATTCCCTCCGTGGTTGGGTTTTGTCTTTTGTTTTGCATTTTATTCATGTCATGCATATTATATCATGTCATCATGTGCATCTCATTTGCATACATGTTCGTCTCATGCATCCGAGCATTTTCCCCGTTGTCCGTTTCGTAATCCGACACTCCCACTTGCACCGACGCACCCCTGTTGTCTCTTTTCGTGTGCGGGTGTTAAATGTTCTTGGAATGGACCGAGCCTTGTCAAGTGGCCCTGGTATAGCACCAGTAGACCGCCTGTCAAGTTTCATGCCATTTGGAGGTCGTTTGATACTCCAACGGTTAACCGCATAACCGCAAAGGCCTCTTTTGAGTTGCAGCCCAACACCCCTCCAAAACAGCCCAATAACCCATCTAAGTCACTTCCATGCTCTCCTTCGTCGGATCACGATCGTGTGGGCGAAAACTACACCTCATTTGGACACTCCTAGCTCCTTCTACCTATAAAAATACCTTCCCCCGAAAATTTCGGATCAATTCACCCCTAAACCCTAGCCCCGCTCCTCTCCCCGCTGCCGGACACGTCCGGACTGCGCCGGACGCGTCCGCGCCGCCGCCGCCCGGCGAACCAG
>NC_057801.1:288147480-288149688 GCF_018294505.1 Triticum aestivum
GCCTTCGCCGCCGCCGGCGCCAGATCCGGCCCCGAGCTCCTCCTCCGGCCGCCCTCGTCGCCTCCTCCCCAGCTCCGGCGAGCTTCCAGCCGCCTCGACGTCCATGCGATCTGATCTAGAACCCTGGTTGACTTTCTTCTCCCCCAAAAATCACCTAAGTCCTTTTCTGGCATTAATTTTGTTGCATGTTCATCGCACCACGACTTTGCACTCGTGGCTCCATTTTGGGCGTGTAGCATACCGAATTGTTCGCCTCGAAGAGTACATCATTTAATCTCATTTCATCATTTTCATTTGAGCTCATCTTGTTGCCCGAAATGCTATTGGAAGAGTGCTTCATAATGTTAGTTTCAGATTCTTATCAGAACATGCACTTTTGTCATTTTTGCCATGATTGATGTGTGCATCCTATGTACTTGATCCCTACATGTGTTTTGAACTATGCCATGCCATCTTTACAGTGGTGCTTACCATGTATTTTTGTGATCAATGTGGTGACTAGCACAAGCATGCAAACTAGGCTTCGTGATATTGCTGATTCTAGTCCCTGTTCTGCTGATATTTTGATGCCATGTAAACATGATGCTACAGAGAGATCCATGCATAATTTGAGATACTTCATTAAGGGTGTTTTGAACATATGGTTATGATCTATCCATCCCTGCCCCTGGTTGCACATATGGAGTAGTCTAGCATGTCATTTTCGTGCTCTACTTTTGCTTCAAAATATTTCCTGGCAGATTGTTTACATGTTATTCAATTTTGCAAGGTTGTTGTAGTTGATCCGTGTATGCTATGATGCTGTTCTTGCCATGTATAGCTTCTATGTCATGTCTTCATGATGTATGTATGCTTAGTTTATCATGAAATGCTCTATAGTGAGTGCATCGAGCTCACGAAGATGCCTTCGTAATTCTGTCAATGACATGCTCTGTTTGCTGAATCTGTTAACGAAACTTGCTATGTTTACATGGGTGACATCATATTTTGTGATCCTTTTTGGCTTATGGTCAGTAAGGGACTTTTGATCTATGCTTTGAGTAGATTCATGCCATGTCTTGTTTTGCTATTATAAGTTCCTGTAGATTGTTGATAACTTGCTCTGAACATTGCTTCGTGATGCTGTTTATACCATGTCCTAGCTGATATTTTTTGCACTTTCGTCAAGCTTGTTTGAACCTGTTATGATGTGATTTAGCCATATCTCAGTGTTCCTCTTTTGTTAAGCATCTCCTGTAGATCACTACCATATGCTTTGTTGTTATGTTGGGGTGCTGTAGCATAGTTTCTTGTTGCATGCTAAGTAGCATCGTGCTGTTAATCGCAGCTTTGTGCCATTCTTGTTTTGCTTGCCATTTGCAAACCGTGCATCCATTCCCGGTGATCTTTATATCAATTTCAACCGAAATTATCTCATCTTTCCAGTGGCATACTTGGTTTGCCAAGTTGATGCCTTGTTCATCCTTTTTCCTCCCGGAGCACGCATACGCATTGCATATCACATCTCGCATATCATGACATGTATTGCATCATGTTGCTTGTGCATTGCACCGTGATTTATTGTGGTTCCTTTGCTTGTGTTCTTGCTTTGGGTAGAGCCAGGAGACGAGTACGTGCACGAGGAACCTGTTGAGTACGCTAACGAGGATCAAGCCTTCGACAACTCTGAGAACCTTGCAGGCAAGATGACCATACCTTCGATATCACTTCTATCTTTGCTTGCTAGTACTCGCTCTATCGCTATGTTAGCTCTACCTGCCATTGTTTATCATGCCTCCCTATTGCCATGTCAAACCTCTAACTATCCTGTCCTAGCAAACCGTTGTTTGGCTATGTCACCGCTTTTTCTCAGCCCCTCTTATAGCGTTGTTAGTTGCAGGTGAAGATGAAGTTTTGTTCCTGGTCGGAACATGGATATTTTGGGATATCACAATATCTCCTGTTTTATTAATGCACCTTATATACTTGGTAAAGGGTGGAAGGATCGGCCTTATGCCTGGTGACTTGTTCCACTCTTGCCGCCCTAGTTTCCGTCATACCGGTGTTATGTTCCTTGATTTTGCGTTCCTTACATGGTTGGGTGATTTATGGGACCCCCTTGACAGTTCGCTTTGGATAAAACTCCTCCAGCAAGGCCCAACCTTGGTTTTCCCATTTGCCACCTAAGCCTTTTTCCCTTGGGTTTTCGCGAGCCCGAGGGTCATCTTT
>NC_057801.1:288150012-288157073 GCF_018294505.1 Triticum aestivum
GGTTCTAGTTGTACGTAGTGTTCATCCGGTGTGCCCTGAGAACGAGATATGTGCACCTCCTATCGGGATTTGTCGGCACATCGGGCGGTTTTGCTGGTCTTGTTTTACCATTGTTGAAATGTTTTGCGAACCGGGATTCCGAGGCTGATCGGGTCTTCCCGGGAGAAGGTATATCCTTCGTTGACCGTGAGAGCTTGTGATGGGCTAAGTTGGGACACCCCTGCAGGGTATTTTATCTTTCGAAAGCCGTGCCCGTGGTTATGAGGCAGATGGGAATTTGTTAATGTCCGATTGTAGACAATTTGACACTTGACTTCATTAAAATGCATCAACCGCGTGTGTAGCCGTTATGGTCTCTTCTCGGCGGAGTCCGGGAAGTGAACACGGTTTGAGTTATGTTTGACGTAAGTAGTTTCAGGATCACTTCTTGATCGCTTCTAGCTTCTCGGCCGTTGCGTTGCTTCTCTTCTCGCTCTCACTTGCGTATGTTAGCCACCATATATGCTTAGTACTTGCTGCAGCTCCACCATATTACCCCTTTTCCTACCTATGAGCTTAAATAGTCTTGATCTCACGGGTGTGAGATTGCCGAGTCCCCGTGGCTCACAGATTCTACCAAAACAGATGCAGGTGCCGAGGATACCAGCGCAGATGGCGCAACCGAGCTCAAGTGGAAGTTTGATGAGGCCCTTGGTCGTTACTATATTTCGTTTCCAGATGATCAGTAGAGGTGCCCAGTCGGGACGATCGGGGATCTAGCATTTGGGGTTGTCTTCTTTTCATTTGGATTTGACCGTAGCCGGTCTATGAGTGCATTTGAATGATGTATGATCTTAATTATGTATTGTGTGAAGTGGCGATTGTAAGCCAACTCTCTTTATCCCATTCTTGTTCATTACATGGGATTGTGTGAAGATGACCCTTCTTGCGACAAAACCACCATGCGGTTATGCCTCTAAGTCATGCTTCGACATGTGGGAGATATAGCCGCATCGTGGGTGTTACAAGTTGGTAATTAGAGCCATCCCCGACTTAGGAGCCCCCTGTTTAATTGTTTGCTGGCGATGTTGAGTCTAGAACAAAAATGTTTTGAGTCTTAGGGTTATATATATCGGAGAGTAGGATTCTTTTTACTCCTCAGTCCCTTCGTCGCTCTGGTGAGGTCTCCTGACGTAGATGTTTTGACTTTCCTCTTCTCAAATTTCACTAAAAAAAATTTAGGATCACGCGGGTATCTTGGAATCGTTCCGATGGTTTTGTGACGAGAACATTGTTCTTGGTGCCTCCTGTCTATTATGTGGCTTTGACCCGGGGAGTTGAGCTCCGAGGTGTTGTCGTCACAATTTTATCGTTGCAGTTCTGGAATACCTGAGCTTTGCCGACATCGAAAATCTCTTTTATGCAGTTGTTGGTGAGATAACCTCGACGCCACCCAGTACTGGGGTGGGAGTTCGGGAGTATTGCCATAACTCGTATAACGGATGCTTTTCAAAGGTTGAGGTACACGATTTCCGAAGGTTTCTTGGTTATGTGTTGACGGATGGATACAGCTGGATGTAGGGATTGTTAGTTTGGGTGAGATATATTGCTTCCCCTGTATCCCCAACACCTGATTGCATAACCAGAAAGTTTCGGGAGTTTATAGGTGGGATTCAAGTAGCTCTAGCATTTCTTCTCACAGATATTTGGTTTGTGATTGGGTAATCCTTACCACTTATTTGTTCCAGTTGTACCTTGTTTATTTCATTCATCAATCTCTTATCAAGTGGCTTCTCACCTTAATGGATGTGTGATGTTAGCTTTGGAATTTCATTCGTTCATCCTTGTTCGAATGTTTGTTGTGAAGACTATATGTTGCAATTTCTATCCGTTGATTCAACTTGTCTATCTGTCTATCAAGATGCTAACGGATGTCACCCTCTTCAGGATGGCTCCGCCAACGCGTCAGAATCCGGAACGCAATGATGGGAGTCAGGCAAACCCTCCACCTCCACCTCCGCCTCCAGAGGCATGGCAAGCTTTGATGGCAACCACAAACGCCAATGCCCAGATGATGATTCAGCTCATGCAAGAGCGCAACCAAGGCCAAGGAAACCAAGGGAATCAAGGTCAAGGGCAGTTCAACCATCAGCCTCAATTTCCTACCCTCAACCAGTTCCTGGCAAATCAGCCGAAGTCTTTCAGCTACTGTGCCGAAGCCACAGACGCCGATGATTGGCTCGTGGATATCAACAAGCATTTTTGATGCAGCAATGTCAGGCATGAGGACTATGTCAAGTTCGCTTCTTTTCAGCTCAAGGATCAAGCAGCTGATTGGTTCCAGCAATACAAGGATTCCAGAGGAGGTCGAGTGATTACTTGGACTGACTTCTGTCGGGACTTTAAAGCTCACCACATTCCTACCAGTGTTGTTGAGAGCAAGCCTGAGGAGTTCCGCAATCTCAAGCAAGGCAACATGTCAGTGTACGAATACAACAAGCAGTTTCAGAAACCTGCTCGCTTCGCTAAGCAAGATGTTCCTGATGAGAAGAGTATGATCTATCAATTCAGAGGTGGCCTTAGAGAGGATCTATAGTTAGCTCTCGTTCTTATTGAGCCTACTCAGTTTGATCAATTCTACAATATGGCACTCAAGCAAGAAGGTGCTCAGCTCAAGTGTGAGGCTTCTAAGAAGAGAATCAGGGATGCAGTGCAGTCTTCTTCTTCCTCACAAGTGGCAGCTAAGCAGCAGAAGTTCTACCTTCCTCCTCCTCCATTTCGTCAGCCTTACCAGCAGAAGAACTCAGGTGGTCGTGGATCTTCCCACCCACCCAACCCAGGCTATCAGAACAAGTCTCAGTCTCAAGCTCCAAGGTCAAATGCTCCTTATCATCGTCCGCTCTCAGAAGTGACTTGCAACAAGTGCTAGCAGAAAGGTCACTATGCGAACAAATCCTTCAATCAAAGGCGCCTTCCTCCTCCTCCTCCTGTGAGATCTTCAAGCAATGCAGTGGTCAAGCATAATCCAAAGTCTGCAAAGGTGAACATGATGAATGCAGCTCAGGCAGAGGATTCTTCAGATGTGATCATGGGTAATCTTCCAGTCAATGATATTCCTGCAAAAGTTTTATTTGATACTGGTGCATCGCATAGTTTCATCTCAAGACCTTTTTCATCTAAGCATGAGATGGTTTTTCAAGATTTGCCTAGACCGTTATCAGTTGTCTCTCCGGGTAAATTCTTGAACGCAAGCTCCATGGTTCGGGATGTCTCTATCAAGATGGGCGACTATAAATTTCTTTCTTCTCCAATTGTTCTTGGCGACTCTGATATTGATCTAATTCTCGGGATGGGCTGGCTTTCTAAGCACAAGGCTCAGCTTGATTGTGATGCCAGGCAAATTCAATTGACACACCCTTCTGAGGATGTTATCATCTATGCCGCTCGTGATGAAACCATTCGGTTGTTTTCTCTCAATGAGAAGGGCGAGTTGGATGCTATTTCTCAAATTCCAGTCGTTTGTGAGTACCAAGATGTCTTTCCAGAAGAGCTTACGGGTATGCCTCCTCATCAGCCAGTCGAGTTCGTTATCGATCTTGAGCCTGGAACTGAACCCGTTTACAAGCGTCCATACAAGCTTGGGCCCAAGGAGCTGAAGGAATTGAAGAAGCAGCTCGATGAACAAGAGTGTCTGGGTTTGATCAGACCGAGTTCATCCCCATGGGCTTGTGGAGTTCTTTTTGTCCAGAAGAAGGATGGCACGGACCGACTTTGCGTCGATTATCGTCCATTGAACAAGAAGACAATCAAGAACAAGTATCCACTTCCCAACATCAATGAGCTTTTCGAGCAACTCAAAGGTGCTAAAGTATTCTCCAAGCTTGACCTTTGTATGGGTTATCATCAGATTCGCATTCGTGAACAAGATATTCCCAATACAGCATTCAGAACAAGCTATGGTTCTTATGAATATACTGGCATGTCTTTCGGCCTTGTCAATGCTCCTCCAACGTTCTCTCGCATGATGAACTTTATCTTCAACCCCTACACCAATGAATTCATTCTGGTGTATCTCGATGATATCTTGGTCTTCTCCAAGAATAAGTCGGATCATGCCAAACATTTGCGATTGGTGCTCGACAAGCTCAGAGAGCATCAATTCTATGCGAAGTTTTCCAAATGTGAGTTCTCGCTTGACAAAGTTCTTTATCTTGGTCACATCATCTCCGCCAAGGGCATTGCTGTTAATCCCGCGAAGGTGTCTACAGTTGTGAATTGGGAACCTCCTCAGAATGTCAAACAGCTCTGTAGTTTTCTTGGTCTTGCAAGTTATTGCCGAAGATTCGTTGAGAACTTCTCTAAGATTGCAAAGCCTCTTTCCAACCTCCTCCAGAAGCATGTCAAGTATGTCTGGACGCCTGAGTGTGATGTCGCTTTCAACACCCTCAAAGAGAAGCTAGTCACAGCTCCTGTCTTGACTCCTCCTGATGAATCCAAGCCATTCGAAGTATTCTGTGATGCTTCTCTTCAAGGTCTCGATGCTGTGTTAATGCAAGAGAAAAAAGTTGTGGCCTATACCTCTTGTCAGTTGAAGCCCAACGAAAAGAACTACCCCACTCACGATCTTGAGTTGGCGGCAGTTGTCCATGCATTGATAACATGGAGACATCTCTTATTGGGAAGGCAAGTGGACATTTTCACCGATCACAAGAGCCTCAAGTATATCTTCACTCAACCCAACCTCAACCTCAGGCAAACTCGATGGGTCGAAATGATTCAAGAGTATCCGAGTATTGAATATACTCCTGGCAAGGCGAATGTGATTGCAGATGCTCTGAGCAGAAAGGCTTATTGCAACAGTCTAATCCTTAAGCCATTTCAACCGGATCTTTGTGAAGCTTTCCGCAAGCTGAATCTTCAAGTTGTTCCTCAAGGCTTTCTTGCCAACCTCATAGTCTCTCCTACTTTGGAAGATCAAATTCGTGAGGCACAACTCCTGGATACCATGGTGAAGAAGGTGAAACGTGGTATTGACAAGGGCATTCCCAAATACAAGTGATATCGCTTGGATGACAAAGATACTATTTTCTTCGAGGATCGAATTGTGGTTCCTAAAGGCGATCTGAGAAAAGTCATCATGAACGAGGCACACAATTCCCTCCTATCCATTCATCCTGGAAGTACAAAGATGTACCATGACCTCAAGCAGTCATATTGGTGGACTCGAATGAAGCGAGAAATTGCTCAATTCGTGAATGAATGTGATGTCTGCCGAAGGGTGAAAGCAGAACACCAACGACCAGCTGGTCTCCTCCAACCTCTTGCTATTCCAGAATGGAAGTTTGACCATATCGAGATGGACTTCGTGACTGATTTTCCTAAGTCCAAGCGTGGAAATGATGCTATCTTCGTTGTCATTGACAAGCTTACTAAAGTGGCTCATTTCCTTCCTATCAAAGAATCTATCACAGCAGCTCAGCTGGCAGAGCTATACACCTCCAGAATTGTCTCCTTGCACGGCATTCCACAATTGATATCTTCAGATCGTGGAAGCATCTTCACTTCTAAGTTCTGGGACTCCTTTCAGAAGGCCATGGGAACCAACATTCGTTTCAGCATAGCTTTGCATCCTCAAAGAAGTGGCCAAGTCGAGCGAGTCAATCAAATCCTTGAAGATATGCTCAGGGCTTGTGTCATTTCCTTCGGTATGAAGTGGGAAGATTGTCTTCCATATGCCGAGTTCTCCTACAACAACAGCTTCCAAGCGAGTTCGGGCAAGGCCCCATTCGAAATTCTCTATGGCATAAAGTGTCGTACTCCTCTCAATTGGTCTGAGACAGGTGAACGCCAACTTCTTGGCAATGACTTGATCACAGAAGCCGAAGAAATGTGCAAAGTCATTCCTGAGAATCTCAAAGCCGCGCAATCGCGCCAGAAGAGCTATTATGATAGCAAGCACCGTGACTTGGCTTTTGAAATCGAAGACCATGTCTACCTCCGCGTCTCTCCAATGAAAGGCACTCGTCGCTTCGGTATCAAAGGGAAGCTTGCCCCTAGATACGTGGGTCCTTTCAAGATCATTGGCAAAAGAGGCGATCTCGCCTATCAACTTGAGCTTCCATCCAACTTTGCGAACGTGCACGATGTGTTTCACGTGTCACAGCTTCGCAAGTGCTTCAAGACTCCTGAGCTCACTATCAACTTCGAAGAAATCGACCTCCAAGAAGATCTCTCTTATCATGAGCACCCCGTTTCTATTCTTGAAGAAACCGAGCGCAAGACTCGCAACAAGTCAATCAAATTCCTGAAAGTGAAGTGGTCACACCATTCCGACCGAGAAGCCACCTGGGAGCGCGAGGATCACCTCCGTTCAGAATATCCGGAGTTCTTTCAGTCCTAGATCTCGGGACGAGATCCTCTTGTAGTGGTGGAGTGTTGTAACACCCCGGATGTAACTTTCCATCTTTGTAACTCCAACTCTGGCCATTTTCGGCTATGTGTTATGATATTCCCTCCGTGGTTGGGTTTTGTCTTTTGTTTTGCATTTTATTCATGTCATGCATATCATATCATGTCATCATGTGCATCTCATTTGCATACATGTTCGTCTCATGCATCCGAGCATTTTCCCCGTTGTTCGTTTCGCAATCCGACACTCCCACTTACACCGGCGCACCCCTCTTGTGTCTTTTCGTGTGCGGGTGTTAAATGTTCTCGGAATGGACCAAGCCTTGCCAAGTGGCCCTGGTATAGCACCGGTAGACTGCCTGTCAAGTTTCGTGCCATTTGGAGGTCGTTTGATACTCCAACGGTTAACCGCATAACCGCAAAGGCCTCTTTTGAGTTGCAGCCCAACACCCCTTCAAAACAGCCCAATAACCCATCTAAGTCACTTCCATGCTCTCCATCGTCGGATCACGATCGTGTGGGCGAAAACTACACCTCATTTTGACACTCCTAGCTCCTTCTACCTATAAAAACACCTCCCCCCCCCCCCGAAAATTCCGGATCAATTCACCCCTAAACCCTAGCCCTGCTCCTCTCCCCGCCGCCGAACACGTCCGGACCGCGCCGGACGCGTC
>NC_057801.1:288157588-288159814 GCF_018294505.1 Triticum aestivum
GCCGCGCCGTCCGCGCCGCCCGCGCCCCGGCGCCTGATCCGGCCCCGAGCTCCTCCTCCGGCCGCCCTCATCGCGTCCACCCCAGCTCCGGCGAGCTTCCGGCCTCCTCGACGTCCGTGCGATCCGATCTGGAACCCTGGTTGACTTTCTTCTCCCCCAAAAATCCCCCAAGTCCTTTTCTGGCATTAATTTTGTTGCATGTTCATCACACCACAACTTTGCACTCGTGGCTCCGTTTTGGGTGTGTAGCATACCGAATTGTTCGCCTCGAAGAGTGCATCATTTCATATCATTTCATCATTTTGATTTGAGCTCATATTGTTTCCCGAAATGCTGTTGGAAGAGTGCTTCATAATGTTAGATTCAGATTCTTATCAGAACATGCACTTTTGTCATTTTTGCCATGATTGATGTGTGCATCCTATGTACTTGATCCCTACATGTGTTTTGAACTATTCCATGCCATCTTTACAGAGGTGCTTACCATGTATTTTTGTGATCAATGTGGTGACTAGCACAAGCATGCAAACTAGGCTTCGTGATATTGCTGATTCTAGTCCCTGTTCTGCTGATATTTTGATGCCATGTAAACATGATGCTACAGAGAGATCCATGCATAATTTGAGATACTTCAGTAAGGGTGTTTTGAACATATGGTTATGCTCTATCCATCCATTCCCCTGGTTGCAATTATGGAGTAGCCTAGCATGTCATTTTCGGGCTCTACTTTTGCTTCAAAATATTTCCTGGCAGATTGTTTACATGTTATTCAATTTTGCCAAGGTTGTTGTAGTTGATCCGTGTATGCTATGATGTTGTTCTTCCCATGTATAGCTTCTATGTCATGTATTCTTGATGGATGTATGCTTAGTTTATCATGAAATTCTCTGTAGTGAGTGCATCGAGCTCATGAAGATGCCTTCGTAATTCTGTCAATGCCATGCTCTGTTTGCTGAATCTGTTAACGAAACTTGCTATGTTTACATGGGTGCCATCAGATTTTCTGATCCTTTTTGGCTTATGGTCAGTAAGGGACTTTTTATATATGCTTTGAGTATATTCATGCCATGTCTTGTTTTTATATTATAAGTTCTTGTAGCTTGTTGATAACTTGCTCTGAAAATTGCTTCGTGATGCTGTTTATACCATGTCCTAGCTGATATTTTTTGCACTTTCGTCAAGCTTGTTTGAACCTGTTATGATGTGATTTAGCCGTAGCTCAGTGTTCCTCTTTTGTTAAGCATCTCCTGTAGATCACTGCCATATGATTTTTTTTATGTTGGGGTGCTGTAGCATAGTTTCTTGTTGCATGCTAAGTAGCATCATGCTGTTAATCGCAGCTTTGTGCCATTCTTGTTTTGCTTGCCATTTGCAAACCGTGCATCCGTTCCCGGTGATCTTTATATCGATTTCAACCGAAATCATCTCATCTTTCCAGCAGCATACTTGGTTTGCCAAGTTGATGCCTTGTTCATCCTTTTTCCTCCCGGAGCACGCATACGCATTGCATATCACATCTCGCATATCATGACATGTATTGCATCATGTTGCTTGTGCATTGCACCGTGACTTATTTTGGTTCCTTTGCTTGTGTTCTTGCTTTGGGTAGAGCTGGGAGACGAGTACGTGCACGAGGAACCTGTTGAGTACGCTAACGAGGATCAAGCCTTCGACAACTCTAAGAACCTTGCAGGCAAGATGACCATACCTTCGATATCACTTCTATCTTTGCTTGCTAGTACTCGCTCTATCGCTATGTTAGCTCTACCTGCCATTGTTTATCATGCCTCCCTATTGCCATGTCAAACCTCTAACTATCCTGTCCTAGCAAACCGTTGTTTGGCTATGTCACCGCTTTTGCTCAGCCCCTCTTATAGCGTTGTTAGTTGCAGGTGAAGATGAAGTTCTGTTCCTGGTCGAAACATGGATATTTTGAGATATCACAATATCTCCTGTTTAATTAATGCACCTTATATACTTGGTAAAGGGTGGAAGGCTCGGCCTTATGCCTGGTGACTTGTTCCACTCTTGCCGCCCTACTTTCCGTCATACCGGTGTTATGTTCCTTGATTTTGCGTTCCTTATACGGTTGGGTGATTTATGGGACCCCCTTGACAGTTCGCTTTGAATAAAACTCCTCCAGCAAGGCCCAACCTTGGTTTTACCATTTGCCACCTAAGCCTTTTTCCCTTGGGTTTTCGCGAGCCCGAGGGTCATCTTTATTTT
>NC_057801.1:288160040-288189388 GCF_018294505.1 Triticum aestivum
GTCCGAACTAGAGCCACTTGCAGCGCCACCTCGGGGAAACTTGAGGGCTGGTTCTAGTTGTACGTAGTGTTCATCCGGTGTGCCCTGAGAACGAGATATGTGCACCTCCTATCGGGATTTGTCGGCACATCAGGCGGTTTTGCTGGTCTTGTTTTACCATTGTTGAAATGTTTTGCGAACCGGGATTCCGAGGCTGATCGGGTCTTCCCGGGAGAAGGTATATCCTTCGTTGACCGTGAGAGCTTGTGATGGGCTAAGTTGGGACACCCCTGCAGGGTATTTTATCTTTCGAAAGCCGTGCCCATGGTTATGAGGCAGATGGTAATTTGTTAATGTCCGATTGTAGACAATTTGACACTTGACTTCATTAAAATGCATCAACCGCGTGTGTAGCCGTTATGGTCTCTTCTCGGCGGAGTCCGGGAAGTGAACACGGTTTGAGTTATGTTTGACGTAAGTAGTTTCAGGATCACTTCTTGATCGCTTGTAGCTTCTCGACCGTTGCGTTGCTTCTCTTATAGCTCTCACTTGCGTATGTTAGCCACCATATATGCTTAGTGCTTGCTGCAGCTCCACCATATTACCCCTTTTCCTACCTATGAGCTTAAATAGTCTTGATCTCGCGGGTGTGAGATTGCTGAGTCCCCGTGGCTCACAGATTCTACCAAAACAGCTGCAGGTGCCGAGGATACCAGCGCAGATGGCGCAACCGAGCTCAAGTGGGAGTTTGATGAGGCCCTTGGTCGTTACTATGTTTCGTTTCCAGATGATCACTAGAGGTGCCCAGTCGGGACGGTCGGGGATCTAGCATTTGGGGTTGTCTTCTTTTCATTTGGATTTGACCGTAGCCGGTCTATGAGTGTATTTGAATGATGTATGATCTTAATTATGTATTGTGTGAAGTGGCGATTGTAAGCCAACTCTCTTTATCCCATTCTTGTTCATTACATGGGATTGTGTGAAGATGACCCTTCTTGCGACAAAACCACCATGCGGTTATGCCTCTAAGTCGTGCTTCGACACGTGAGAGATATAGCTGCATCGTGGGTGTTACACATCCCGAACGCCTGGAACATCCAGCATCTCCAGAAGTTCTACCCCTGAAGAAAGGCCCGGTGCCTTTGAAGAAGGCCCAGTGCCTGTGAAGCTCGCTGCCTGTGACACTCTCACGTAATAATGAGTGGGGATGTACACGCCCCGGAGTCTCAGGAGTGCCACCCTTGGGCCTCAGGGGCTCCCTCCCATGCCTAGTGGCGGCACTTAGCTCCGCGTTGGTCAGAAGACTTGAAGACTAGACTAGGTGCCGGACACGACTTTTCATTTGCTTTCTGCAGTTGGCTCGCTCTTCCTTGTTTGAACCTTGATTGAAGTTGCTTCTGATGTTCTTTGTCAGTTCTGTTCAATCGCTTCCTGCCTCCGTTTTCTGTCTTTAACTCTTTGTTTGACTTGCTCTCTCTGGCAAGCCTCGCGAGGGGGCTGTACGGGTGTCCTCGTGAGCCTTTTTCTTCTAATTTTTGCGAGGCCCTCTCGTTTGAGTTTGCAGCGGAAGTACCCCCTTCAGTCCGTGCCCCTTGGGTACCGCGATACGAAGCGCCGGGCCACGGCTGGCGGAACTCGCGACCAGGGTTCAGAAAACGATAGTCTCTCAGTGATTTTTTGCAGCTCTTAAGATGCCCGACGAGGTTTGAAGCAGGCACCTCGCGAGGCGGAAACTACTTCAAACGTGCCAAGCTAAGTTGTTCCTACACGCTGACGTATGACAACGACACCATGACACAGTACAGGAACAATAAATGCAGCATGTTAACTAGGAAATCATAGTTTGTTGCACGCCCCCACGGGCCCCCCATACTTCTCACTCTCAATGCAGGAAGGAAGGAAAATAAAACAAAAGCAGCACGCGCCTTGCAGCGGTTCGCGAGGAGGGATCTACGGTGTCCTCCTGATCTTAGCCAGACCCCACTGAGGGAGTCCTGGACTGGGGGGTGTCCGGATAGCCGAACTATCATCATCGACCGGACTCCAAGACTATGAAGATACAAGATTGAAGACTTCGTCACGCGTCCGGATGGGACTTTCCTTGGCGTGGAAGGCAAGCTTGGCGATACAGATATGTAGATCTCCTACCATTGTAACTGACTCTGTGTAACCCTAGCCCTCTCCGGTGTCTATATAAACCGGATGGTTTTAGTCCATAGGACGAACAACAATCATACCATAGGCTAGCTTCTAGGGTTTAGCCTCCTTGATCTCGTGGTAGATCTACTCTTGTAATACCCACATCATCAATATCAATCAAGCAGGACATAGGGTTTTACCTCCATCAAGAGGGCCTGAACCTGGGTAAAACATCATGTCCCTTGTCTCCTGTTACCATCCGCCTAGACGCACAGTTCGGGACCCCCTACCCGAGATCTGCCGGTTTTGACACCAACATTGGTGCTTTCATTGAGAGTTCCTCTGTGTCGTCACCGATAGGCTCGATGGCTCCTTCGATCGTCAACAACGACGCAGTCCAGGGTGAGACTTTTCTCCCCGGACAGATCTTCGTATTCAGCGGCTTTGCACTGCGGGCCAATTCGCTTGGCCATATGGAGCAGATCGAAAGCTATGCCCCTGGCCGTCAGGTCAGATTTGGAAGTTTGAACTTCACGGCTGACATCTGCGGAGACTTGATCTTCGATGGATTCGAGCCACAGCCGAGCGCGCCGCACTGTCACGATGGGCATGATTTAGCTCTATAGCCAGACAGTGCCCTGGAGGCTGCACACGAGTCCGCTCTGACCCTCAATTCGGAGCCGGCTGCGTAGATTGAGGACGGGTGGCTAGACACCGCCTAGGGGGCTGCAACATCTACGGCGATGGAGCCAAATACTGACCTTATCCCTTGTGAAGCTCATGACTCTGAGGTGCCGGACTCCTCGCCGGACTCCGAACCTCCCGCGCCCCCTCCAATCGAATCCGATTGGGCGCCGATCATGGAGTTCACCGCTGCGAACATCTTTCAACACTCACCTTTTGGCGACATCCGGAGTTCGCTAAAGTATCTCTCATTATCAGGAGAGACCTGGCCGGACTGCGGCCAGGACGGTTGGGATGCGGACGACGAAGAAATTCAAGGCCCACCCACCACCCACTTAGTAGCCACTGTCGACGATCTAACCGACATGCTAGACTTCGACTCCGAAGACATCGACGGTATGGATGACGATGCCGGAGACGACCAAGAACCAGCGCCTACTGGGCACTGGAAAGCCACCTCAACTCACAACGTATACATGGTGGATACACCAAAAGGAAGCGATAACGAGGAACAATGGGACGTGGCGAAGGATAACTCCCCCGACAAACAACCAAAATGGCAACGCAAGCGCCGCCCGGAGTCCCGCCTCGATAACAACGGCACCCATACTGACCCAGCCTTAGAGCAGGGCGAAGCAGTGGACGACGAGCATGCCACCAAGCAACCATCCGAACAGGATGAATTGGACAAGCAACCCATCCCCGACGAAAACAACAGTCCAGACGATCTCACGTCGGACACATCACCGGAGCATAAGAACCTTCATAAAAGGCTCGTCGCCACTGCAAGAAGTTTGAAGAAGCAAAAGCGGAAGCTCAAAACAGCGGAGGACGCACTCAGAATGAGATGGAGCAAAGTGCTCAATACCGCAGATAAATACGGCGATAGTCACCAGGCAAAGAGCTACCCGAAGCGCAAGTTGTTGCCCGAATTTGACAAGGAGGCCGTAGAGCCCCCACAGTCAAAAAAGAAAGAGGCCGCCTGGCCGGATAGACGACCAGATGACAGGCTAAGAGCGGCAAGCGGCACCGCACACAAGCCGGCACACGATCCACATAAGGATCCTCGCAAAAAGGATGGCCCGGTCAGGTCCATCTATGGGCCAAAAAAGAAGACTCCAGGGAGCAACACAACCCGTCGAGTGTTTGAATACAACGGCACACCTAAATACAGGGGCGCCGCACACCCACTATGTTTCACCGATGAGGTACTGGATCATGAATTTCCAGTAGGATTCAAACCCGTAAACATAGAGGCATATGACGGAACAACAGACCCCGGAGTCTGGACTGAGGATTATATCCTACACATACATATGGCCAGAGGAGACGATCTCCATGCCATAAAATACCTACCCCTCAAGCTCAAAGGGCCAGCTCGGCGTTGGCTCAAAAGCCTCCTAGAAAATACCATTGGAAGTTGGGAAGAGCTCGAGGATGCGTTTCGAGCAAATTTTCAGGGGACTTATGTCCGCCCTCCGGATGAAGACGATTTAAGTCACATAACTCAACAGCCCGGAGAGTCAGCACGCAAATTCTGGAACAGGTTCCTCACCAAAAAGAACCAAATAGTCGACTATCCGGACGCCGAAGCCTTAGCAGCCTTTAAGCATAACGTCCGAGACGAATGGCTCGCCAGACACCTCGACCAGTAAAAACCAAGAACAATGGTCGCGCTAACAAGCCTCATGACCCGCTTTTGCGCGGGGGAAGATAGCTGGCTGGCAAGATGCAGCACCAGCAACCCGAGTACATCCGAGGTCAGGGATGGAAATGGAAAATCACGACACAGAAAAGATCAGCGCCGGAATAAGGAAAATGGCCCAAATAGCACGGCGGTCAACGCCGGGTTCAAAAGCTCTCAGTCGAATAATAAAACACTGCCTCTTAAGGACAACAGTGATGAGCTATCCAACCTAAACAAAATCTTGGATAGGATATGTCAAATCCATAGTACCCCCGGGAAGCCTGCAAACCATACCCACAGAGATTGTTGGGTCTTCAAGCAGTCCGGCCGACTTAACGCCGAACACAAGGGGCTCGACACACCAAGCGAAGACGACGACGAACCCCACAAGCAGCACACCAGAAAACAGAAGACTTTCCCACTAGAAGTCAAAACAGTGAACTCACTTCATGTGATAACAAGGAAAAATAGTGCGTCACCTGCTAAAACACGCGCCGCACGGTCCACCCCAGCAGAGTCCCAAAATTGGATGTTTAAACCAATTACTTTCGACCATCAGGATTACTCCAGAAGTGTTCGAAACGCAGGAGGGACTGCTTTGGTATTGGATCCCATAATCGACGGACTACAATTCACACAAGTCCTAATGGATGGCGGCAGCGATATAAACCTGCTATACCAGGACACCATCCGCAGAATGGGGATAGACCCTACCAAAATTCACCGTAGCAGCACTTCCTTCAAAGGAGTGACGCCAGGCCTTTACGCCAATTGTACAGGCTCTGTACTACTAGAGGTTGTGTTCGGTTCATCCGACAACCTCCGTTGCGAAAAGCTCATTTTCCATATCGCCCCATTCAAAAGCAGCCATCAAGCACTACTGGGATGCGAAGCTTTCGCCCGCTTTAACGCAATACCGCATTACGCGTCTCTTACGCTTAAAATGCCCGGTCCACGCGGCATAATCTCATTAAAGGGTAACTCCGAGTGTTCCTCGACTACGGAAAACGTGAGACTGCCTTGATGGCCACACACTAATCCGACCTTGCTGGTCAAAGCCCCTAAAAACAGGTCATTCAGACCTCGGACACGGTTAGGCGAGTCCAACATAAATAAACAAGGGGCTTCCCAGCCGCATACCTCTTTACAAGGGGCTGCACGTATAAACAATGAGAGCCAATAAAGCTCAACTTTATTCATCTTCCAAATCATACTTTATTTTAAATACATCTTTTGCACGATATTTTTCCCAAACTAAGTTCTTCTCTTTTATAGATGAAGCACGTGCTACACCCGTCCAGGATACAGCACAACGGAGACACAGGCGTAGACGTGCAGCAGGGACCCCTTACAAGGATTCTTTTCAGATTAAGACCCTGCGTAAACCTTTCTTACTGTCTCTTGTTGAATACACATCCCCCGGTTTCCTACCATAACCGAGGAGGAGGCTGGCGTTTTGGCATCGGCCGCGTCAGAAGTTCTCGCCCGTACCTGGACACTAGGGGCTTAGGGCATTGTTCTGCCCGTTATCATAAAGACCGAATACCTCAGGGAGTGTTCGGCGTCTCGAGTTAGGCCTTATACGCATCAGCTCTGAATCATGTCTTTGGTCAAATGTTGGGTTTGCCCGGCTCCTGTGTTTTGCTGCCTTATGTTCCGCTCCATCGGCTAACACGGCACCAGGAGAACTACTGCGATTTTGCCCCGGTTCGGCCGGGCGAGCACCTCAGTAGAGAAAGCCGAAAACTGACTGTCATGATATAGCGAGAGACTGGTCAACCACTCGATCGACTACTGGAATGTTTAGAATTCCTCCGCTTTGACGAAGGACCGCTTCCCGGTTAGGCACATACGCGCCCCGAGTTCGGAGAGCGCGGTGCCTCTAGGGGCTATATAGTAGCCCCACCATCGAGCTCATATGGCTAAGTGAAAGTGATAAAGCATTATAGTCTGGTTGCCTCGTTTGCCATGCTATCACCTCCTTCAAAGGACCAAGACGTTGGATTAAGTGTGAAAAGACGCCTTTTTTTGCAAACACCCCCGCACCATGTGCGTGGGGGCTGAAGCCAAAGACTGCCATCTTTCAGGTTATACATACATATACGGCTGCACAGGAGATAGTTCAATACTTGAACGCACAAGTATAAAAAGCCGTTACATTATAAACATGATCTCACAAATCATACATGTCATTTGAACATAACATCTTTCGAGCACTGCGACTCTATTAACCGAGCGCCCTACAGGACTTCCTCAAAATAGTGCTCGACGGGTAATCAGCTTTTGTCCGAACCCCGGGATGCAACATCGGTGGCATCCATCTCCGCCCAGTATGTCTTAACACGAGCGAGACCAATCCGTGCACCCTCTATGCATGCCGACCGCTTCATCGCCTCGATATGCGGCACCGCCCCAAGGAATTGCTGTAACAAGCCAAAATAACTCTCCGGCTTGGGCCTTTTTGGCCATAGATGAGCCACCACATCCGTCATGGCAAGTCCGGACAATCTATTCAGCTCAGCCCACTCAGCCAACCGATCAGTCAACGGAAGTGGACACTCCGGACTATGGAATTGAGACCAGAAAAGCTCTTCCATTTCGTGATCCTTCTGGCTTCGGAAGTGCACGACTGCGTCCGCCGCACTCGCCACCAAATCCAGATAAGGATCCTGCGCACCCCACAATTGGCCCAACTGAGCATACTTCGGATCCGTGAACTTCCTACGCAGCAGAAAGGGCTTTCCAGCTGCAATGTCTCCGGCCTGACGCAGTTCCTCCTTCATAGCCCGCATCGCACAACAGGCATCCTTGGCTTCGGCGGCGGCCTTCTTCAGGTCCTCTTTCTCCGCTCGGCGTTCTCTTTCAAGAACCTCATAGCGGTCAGTAGCATCTTTTAATTTCACGGCCATTCCGGCCATCTCATCCCTGCTTCGGCAGTGAGCAGCCTTTTCGGCTTTTAGCTCTTCCGCTGCCTTCGAGGCAGCCGCATCACTTTTCCTGGCTTGCTCCTTGGCTCGAGCAAGCTCTTCTCGAAGGTCTTCCACAGTAGCGGCACCATCTGCATCAAGCATACAAATTGTAAGGAACGGGCATCAGCTCCCTTACTAGGTGACCGCGGATAAACCACCTACCTTGTGACTCGTCAAGTCGTTTATTGACCAGCGCGATGTCCGCATCCACAACGTCGAGTTTCCGCTTTAGCTCGGCAACTCCACCAGTCCGGCTGGCCACCGAACGTTCCGCCACCTGCATAGGAAAGGCGACATTCTATAACTGAGATTATGATCCTCGGCACGCTGTCGCTTTCGACAACATACCAAGTCTCAGGGGCTACTATCTATACAGGGCGCACTCCATGTGCAAAACTGTCAAAAGGTATGTCATTTTTTGCGTACCTCAAACCCCGTCAGCAAACTTCCGACGGCCTCATGCAACCCGCTCTCGGCGGATGAGATCCTTTCAATCACCATACTCATTAATGTGCAGTGATCTTCTGAGATAGACGCCCTCTCGAGCAAATCCTGCAGCTCCACCGGCCGTACTCCAGTGGGTGCCGAACTCCCCGGCCCCGCCGGACTCGGCGAGACCCTCCGTGACGACACCTCAGGGTCATCTGCCCCGCCCGACGGGGCGGCAGATGGAGGCGTTTTGCTCTCCATCATCTCTGGACGAAGGTCCCCCGAAGATGAGCTCTACTGAGAAGGGCTGAGATCCGAACTACAAGGTGAAAACTTCGGTTACCCTTAGAAATAAAGTAGGGGTGTCCCCTATTAAAAAATTCCCCTTTTTACTTACGGCTCGCTGGAGGGATGATTCCTTTGAGGAGACTGTGCAGCCGGGGCTCTTCCCGGCACAGGACCTTCCGGTGCAGATTTCTTTCCCCGCTTTGAGGCCTTGGCCTCCGGGTCTTGGGAAGCGGTCCTCTTCTCCCCCTGGAGGGAGGGATTCTCGATTCCCCCCTTACTGAAAGCCTCCTTGGCAGAGGTGGTAGTTTCCCTATGCCCCCCTTCTCCCTCCTCCGAAGGTGCAACCTCCAACATTTTGATTAACACGGGATCCGCCGTGGTCTCAGGGAGGGGGGCCGGACACCGTATCAGTTTTGCTTGCGCTATCCACTCCTGTCCAAGGGATAGCTGGTTAAAAGGCAAACCCATGATAAAGAAATGGACAATGTGCCCGGACACAGGGCTACTTACTTGAGTATCCAGGCGATTGTAGCTTAGGCCAGCGTTCTCGGTCAAGTCCGGACGCATCTCTTGTGATCCGAAGAATAGTTTGTACATCTCCACGGGTGTCAAACCCATGAAGTGTTGGAGAGCTCGTGGTCCCTCCGGATTAAATTCCCACAGGCGGAGGGGGCGACGTTTGCAGGGCAGAAGGTGCCGAATCAGCATAACCTGTGCCACTACGACCAGATTGATCTCCCTTTCTTGGAGGTCTCGAATCCGGCCCTGCAACAGGGGTACGTCTTTGGACGGCCCCCAGTCAAGCCCTTTGTTGACCCATGACGTCAGCCATTGTGGAGGGCCCGGGCGAAAGGCGGGCGGCAGCCTCTGCCTGCTGCCCCTGGGAGCGGTGATATAGAACCACTCCTGTTACCACAAGCCGAGCTCCTCCTGAAAAGAGCCCTCGGGCCATGGAGCATCAGCCTTCTTGCTTATAACCGCCCCGCCGCACTCTGCCTGACGCCCCTCAATCATCTTCGGATCCACGTTGAAGGTTTTGAGCCACAAACCGAAGTGAGGGGTAGTGCGGAGGAAGGCTTCGCAGACAACAATGAATGATGAGATGTGGAGGATGGACTCCAGAGCCAAATCATGGAATTCCAGCCCATAGTAAAACATGAGCCCCCTCACGAAGGGATCCATCGGGAAGCCTAAACCCCGACGGAGGTGAGACATGAACACGACACTCTCGCCGGGCTCGGGAGTAGGAATAACTTGCCCTTGGGCAGGCAAGCTATATGAAATCTCGTAGGTTAAGTACCTGGCATCTCAAAGCTTTAGCACGTCCTCTTCCGTGACGGAGGAGGGCATCCACCAGCCTCGTAGATCGGAGCCGGACATTGTCGAAGGTCGAAAGTACCCGAATCTGGAGCCCTGGGTGTTGGAACTCGGTGCGAGGGGCGGATTCGATTGAGGATTGAAGAAAAAGAACGGGCCTTGGTCTCATTATAAAGAGGGAGAATACCAAGAGCCATCCCCGTGACCGTTTGGAACCCGCCTTCGATGGAGGGGGCGCGGCAACGGGCGCGGTTGGGTTACCCACATCCGTATTGATGAGAATCCCAAAATAAGGGGAACACGATCTCTGCTTCGACAAGACGTACCAAGGAAACCGCTTCGCTAAATGCGCGGAGGTGGTATAATAAAAACGATTCGAGTAAAGGCTTGGTTGTGGTGTGACGTCACGCCACAAAATACGTCAGCAGATTGAACTTGTGTAAATATTATTCTCTCTACGGTGGTATGTGGAATTTATTTTGCAGAGCCGGACACTACCCTGGTGTTCACAATCTTCTATAAATTATTCGGAGGAGGAACCCGCCTTGCAATGCCGAAGACAACATGCGCGCCGAACTCGTCGTCATTGAAGCCTAGTTCAGGGGCTACTGAGGGAGTCCTGGACTGGGGGTGTCCGGATAGCCAAACTATCATCATTGACCGGACTCCAAGACTATGAAGATACAAGATTGAAGACTTCGTCCCGCGTCCGGATGGGACTTTCCTTGGCGTGGAAGGCAAGCTTGGCGATACGGATATGTAGATCTCCTACCATTGTAACCGACTCTGTGTAACCCTAGCCCTCTCCGGTGTCTACATAAACCGGATGGTTTTAGTCCATAGGACGAACAACAATCATACCATGGGCTAGCTTCTAGGGTTTAGCCTCCTTGATCTCATGGTAGATCTACTCTTGTAATACCCACATCATCAATATCAATCAAGCAGGACGTAGGGTTTTACCTCCATCAAGAGGGCCCGAACCTGGGTAAAACATCGTGTCCCTTGTCTCCTGTTACCATCCGCCTAGACGCACAGTTCGGGACCCCCTACCCGAGATCCGCCGGTTTTGACACCGACACCCACCTCGCGCTTCACCGAAGTGCGGCGATGGGACGACCCACTGCCACCCTCGAGGCGGGCACGGCGGTGTGGTGGTTGATCGTATTCGCCGCTTGAGGAGCTGCCATCGGAGGAAGAGCCGCCGTAGCTTGACGAGCCGCGGTCGCCGCCGGGAGCAAGTTCGCCTTCACCCACATCACGACCGTTACCAAGACCGAGAACCTCATCGCTGTCATTGTCTTCAGGGCAGCACCCAACGCGGCGGCCATCTTCTCTGAACACCCTCACGTAGAGGGTCGTGTCGCCATCATACTTGAAGTGGAGGGTGCACCGCCTGCCCAGACCGTGAGCGAGGGCAAATGTCTACCAGCCTCGGTCCAGGGCTGCGTTGCCATGATGGAGACCTCCACCGTGACCTAGGAGGCCCTGCTGAAGCAACCGTCCACCTGTAGCCAGAGCCCACCTGGGCCAGCGGCTGGCAGCTCGCCGACGAAGGAGCGTGGGAGCTGAAGCCAGTTGCCGGCCGGGTTGTCCGACCACATGATGAATTCCGGTAGCACCTTCACCGAGTGGAAGCGCGGTCGGGGAGGCCGCGCGGCCACAGCACGCCTTCCTCCACCAACCGGGCTGCCCCCACCATGTGAAGGGCCACCGCCGCGGCCGCGGGGAGCCACGGCGGGGGTCGCAGAGTGCTTGTGAGGGCGACCGCGTTCGCGCTTGGGCGGAGGGGAGCCATGCCCTACCTGGTGAGCCTTCCCCTTCTCTGCGGCCGAAAACCTCTTAGCAGGCGCCATGGGGGGCACTACAAGCAACGGAGCGAGGGAGGAGAAGCGAGCAGAATGGGAAGAGATGGGCGACGGAGGCTCTCGCCCCTCCTCATTTATAGTCCAAGGAAGGCCAACCGTCGACCTCCACGGTCGCAGGTAATGATAACCCTTTTTGCATGTAGCAGGGACTCGTCAAGTCGAGTAGTTGCCGAGGCAGCATGGGGAAGCGGAGACGCACACGTCCAGTCAGTCGCCACGCGTCGACCAAGGCCGCAGGCTGTTGGGGCCCGCGGCGCTTGATACGTCTTCAACGTATGTATAATTTTTGATTGTTCCATGCTATTATATTACCCATTTTGGATGTTTATGTGCTTTACTTTACACATTTATATCATTTTTGGGACTAACCTACTAACCAGAGGACCAGCCCGTATTGCTGTTTTTTTGCCTATTATAGTGTTTCGAAGAAAAAGGAATATCAAACGGAGTCCAAATGGAATGAAACCTTCGGGAACGTGATTTTTGGAATGAACGTGATCCAGAGGACTTGGGGTGGAAGTCAAGAAACAATCGAGGCGGACACGAGGGTGGAGGGCGCCCCCCTACTGGGTGCGCTCCCCTATCTCATGGGCCCCTCGGGTGGCTACCGACCTACTTCTTCCTCCTATATATACCCATGTACCCCTAAAACATCAGAAGCGACTACAAAAACCTAATTCCACCGCCATAACCTTCTGTATCCACGAGATCCCATCTTTGAGCCTTCGATGGTGCTCCGCCGAAGGGGGGATCGATCACGGAGGGCCTCTACATCATCTCCAAGGCTTCTCCGATGAGTTGTGAGTAGTTTACCACAGACCTTCGGGTCCATACTTATTAGCTAGATGGCTTCTTCTCTCTCTTTGAATCTCAATACCATGTTCTCCTTGATCTTCTTGGAGATCTATTCGATGTAACTCTTTTTGCGGTGTGTTTGTCGAGATCTGATGAATTGTGGGTTTATGATCAAGTTTATCTATGAGAAATATTTGAATCTCCTCTGAATTCTTTTATGTGTGATTAAGTTATCTTTGTAAGTCTCTTCGAATTATCAATTTGGTTTGGCCTACTAGATTGATCTTTCTTGCAATGGGAGAAGTGCTTGGCTTTGGGTTCAATCTTGCGGTGTCCTTTCCCAGTGACAGCAGGGGCAGCAAGGCACGTATTGTATTGTTGCCATCGAGGATAAAAAGATGGGGTTTATATCATATTGCATGAGTTTATACCTCTACATCATGTCATCTTTCTTAATGCTTTACTCTGTTATTTATGAACTTAATACTCTAGATGCATGCTGGATAGCGGTCGATGTGTGGAGCAATAGTAGTAGTTGCAGGCAGGAGTCGGTCTACTTGTCACGGACGTGATGCCTATATACATGATCATACCTAGATAATCTCATAATTATTCGCTTTTCTATCAATTGCTCGACAGTAATTTGTTCATCCACCGTAATACTTATGCTATCTTGAGAGAAGCCACTAGTGAAACCTATGGCCCTCGGGTCTATCTTTTATCATATAAGCTTTCAATCTACTTTTATTTGTGTCTTTACTTTTCCTATCTATATTATTAAATACCAAAAATATATTTATCTTATCATACTATCTCTATCAGATCTCACTTTCGCAAGTGGCCGTGAAGGGATTGACAACCCCTTTATTGCGTTGGTTGCGAGTTCTTGTTTGTTTGTGTAGGTGTGTGGGACTTTTGAGGAGCCTCCTACTGGATTGATATCTTGGTTCTCAAAAACTGAGGGAAATACTTACGCTACTATTGCTGCATCACCCTTCCCTATTCAAGGAAAACCAACGCAAGCTCAAGACGTAGCAAGAAGGATTTCTGGCACCATTGCCGGGGAGGTCTTCGCTCAAGTCAAGACATACCAAGTACCCATCACAAACTCATCTCCCTCGCATTTACATTATTTGCCATTTGCCTCTCGTTTTCCTCTCCCCCACTTCACCCTTGCCATTTTATTTGCCCTCTCTTTCCCAATCTCCTCTCTCTTTTGCCTGCCTTTTTGTTTGCTTGTGTGTTGGATTACTTGTCACGATGGCGCAAGATAATACCAAGTTGTGTGACTTATCCAATACCAATAATAATTATTTCCTTAGTACTCTGGTTGCTCCTCTTAATGATGTTGAGTTTTGTGAAATCAATGCTGCTTTGATGAACCTTGTAATGGAAGATCAATTCTCCGGCCTTCCTAGTGAAGATGCCGCTACCTATCTAAATAACTTCGTTGATTTGTGTGAGATGCAAAAGAAGAAAGATACGGATAATGATATTGTTAAATTCAAGTTATTTCTATTTTCACTTAGAGATCGTGCTAAAGTTTGGTTTTCGTCTTTGCCTAAGAATATCATTGATTCATGAAATAAGTGTAAAGATGCTTTTATCTCTAAGTATTTTCCTCCCGCTAAGATCATCTCTCTAAGGAACGATGTTATGAATTTTAAACAACTTGATCACGAGCATGTTTCCCAATCTTGGGAAAGAATGAAATTGATGATTCGCAATTTCCCTACTCATGGTTTGAATTTACGGATGATCATACAAATTTTTTATGCCGGCTTGAATTTTGCTTCTAGAAATCTTTTAGATTCGGCTGCGGGAGGCACGTTTATGGAAATCACCTTAGGAGAAGCTACCAAACTCCTTGATAATATCATGGCTAATTATTCTCAAAGGCACACCAAAAGATCTACTAGTAAGAAAGTGCATGCTATAGAACAAATTAATGTTTTGAATGGAAAGATGGATGAACTTATGAAATTGTTTGCTACTAAGAGTGCTTCTATTGATCCCAATGATATGCCTTTGTCTACTTTGATTGAGAATAATAATGAATCCATGGATGTGAATTTTGTTGGTAGGAATAATTTTGGTAACAATGCTTATAGAGGAAACATTAATCCTAGACCGTTCCCTAGTAATTCCTCTAATAATTATGGAAATTCCTACAATAATTCTTATGGTAATTATAATAAGATGCCCTCTGATTTTGAGAATAGTGTGAAAGAATTTATGATCTCTCAAAAGAATTTTAATGCCATGCTTGAAGAAAAATTGCTTAAAGTTGATGATTTGGCTAGGAACGTTGATAGACTTTCGCTTGATGTTGATTCCTTGAAACGTAGATCTACTCCTCCTAAGCATGATATCAATGAGTCTCTCAAAGCTATGAGAATTTCCATTGATGAGTGCAGAGAAAGAACCGCTAGATTGCGTGCTAAGAAAGATTGCTTTGTAAAAGCGTGTTCTTCTAGTTTCCATGAAAATAATGATGAAGATCTTAAAGTTATTGATGTGTCCCATATTAGATCTTTGTTTTGCCATATGAATCTTAATAATGATGGGACTGGAGATGAGTCAACTTTCGTTAAAAGGCGTCCCAATGATTCAGAGTTTTTAGATCTTGATGCTAAATTTGGTAAAAGTGGGATCGGAGAGGTCAAGACTTTAAATAGCATTGAACCCACTATCTTGGATTTTAAGGAATTTAATTATGATAATTGTTCTTTAGAAGATTGTACTTCCTTGTTGCAATCCGTTGTGAATTCTCCTCATGCTTATAGTCAAAATAAAACTTTTACCAAACATATTGTTGATGCCTTGATGCAATCTTATGATGAAAAACTTAATTTGGAAGTTTCTATACCTAGAAAACTTAATGATGAGTGGGAACCTACTATAAAGATTAAAATTAAATATCATGAGTGTTATGCTTTATGTGATTTGGGTGCTAGTGTTTCCACGATTCTGAAAACTTTATGTGATATTCTAGGTTTCCATGATATTGATAATTGCTCTTTAAATTTGCACCTTGCAGATTCCACCATTAAAAAGCCAATGGGAAGGATCAATGATGTTCTCATTATTGCAAATAGGAATTTGGTGCCCACAGATTTTATCGTTCTTGATATAGATTGCAATCTTTCTTGTCCTATTATTCTACGTAGACCTTTCCTTAGAACGATTGGTGCGATTATTGATATGAAGGAAGGGAATATTAGATTCCAATTTCCATTAAGGAAAGGCATGGAGCACTTTCCAATAAAGAAAGTTAAATTACCTTATGAATCTATAATGCGAGCTACTTATGAATTGAGTGCCAAAGATGGCACTACTTAGATCTATCCTCGCTTTTATGCCTAGCTAGGGGCGTTAAAGATAGCGCTAGTTGGGAGGCAACCCAATTTTATTTTAGTTTCTTTGTTTTTGCTTCTGTTTAGTAATAAATTTTGCATCTACCTTCTGTTTAGATGTGTTTTTTATGTTTTAATTAGTGTTTGTGCCAAGTAGAACCTATAGGATAACCTATGGTGATAGTTAATTTGATTCTGCTGAAAAACAGAAACTTTGCGCGCACAAAAATAATTTTGTTAATTCACAGAAACGTGCTTTTGCATTGATTCTTTTTGTTGTAGATCAATAGACAAATTTCCCAGGACTTCCTATTTTGGTAGGATATTTAGAGTTACAGAAGTATTCGAGAGTTACAGATTGCTACAGATTGTTCTGTTTTTGACAGGTTCTGTTTTTCGTGTGTTGTTTGCTTATTTTGATGCATCTATGGCTAGTATGTAAGGGTATGAACCATAGAGAACTTGGAATACAGTAGGTTTAACACCAATATAAATAAATAATGAGTTCATTACAGTACCTTATGTGGTGGTTTTGCTTTCTTGCACTAACGGAGCTTATGAGATTTCCTGTTGAGTTTTGTGTTGTGAAGTTTTCAAGTTTTGGGTAAAAATTTGATGGACTATGGAATAAGGAGTGGCAAGAGCCTAAGCTTGGGGACACCCATGGCACCCCAAGATATTCAAGAATATCCAAAAGCCTAAGCTTGGGGATGCCCCGGGAAGGCATCCCCTCTTTCATCTTCGATTATCGGTAACTTTACTTGGAGCTATATTTTTATTCGCCACATGATATGTGTTTTGCTTGGAGCGTCTTGTATGATATTAGTCTTTGATTTTTAGTTTACCACAATCATCCTTGATGTACACACCTTTTGGGAGAAACCCACTTGATTGGAATTTATTAGAATACTCTATGTGCTTCACTTATATCTTTTGAGCTAGATAGTTTTTGCTCTAGTGCTTCACTTATATCTTTTAGAGCACAGCGGTGGCTTAATTTTGTAGAAATTGTTATTCTCTCATGCTTCACTTATATTATTTTGAGAGTCTCTTAGAACAGCATGGTATTTGCTATGGTTATAAAATTGGTCCTAGAATGGTGGGCATCCAAGTTGGGTATAATGAAAACTATCATAGGAAGTGAATTGGATGCTATGATCAATTTGATACTTGATAATTGTTTTGAGATGTAGAGGTAGTGATATTAGAGTCATGATAGTTGGGTGATTATGAATTTAAAGAATGCTTGTGTTGAAGTTAGCAAGTCCCGTAGCAAGCACGTATGGTGAAAGTTGTGTAACAAATTTGAAACATGAGGTGTTCTTAGAGTGTGCATCCTTATGAGTGGCGGTCAGGGACGAGCGATGGTCTTTTCCTACCAACCTATCCCCCTAGGAGCATGCGTGTAGTGCTTGGTTTTTGATGACTTGTAGATTTTTGCAATAAGTATATGAGTTCTTTTTTTACTAATGTTGGGTCCATGGATTATACGCACTCTCACCTTTCCATCATTGCTAGCCTCTTCGGTACCGTGCATTGCCCTTTCTCACCTTGAGAATTGGTGCAAACTTCGCCGGTGCATCCAAACCCCGTGATATGATACGCTCTATCACACATAAACCTCCTTATATCTTCCTCAAAACAGCCACCATACCTACCTATTATGTCATTTCCATAGCCATTCCGAGATACATTGCCATGCAACTTTCCACCGTTCCGTTTATCATCATGACACGCATCATCATTGTCATTTTCCTTGCATGATCATGTAGTTGACATCATATTTGTGGCAAAGCCACCATGCATAATTTTTCATACATGTCACTCTTGATTCATTGCCCATCCCAGTACACCACCGGAGGCATTCATATAGAGTCATATCTTGTTCTAGTTTTGGGTTGTAATTCATGAGTTGTAAATAAATAAAAGTGTGATGATCATCATTATTAGAGCATTGGCCCCAAAGAAAAAAAGAAAGGCCAAAAAGAAAAAAAAGGCCAAAGAAAAAAAAGAAAGAAAAAGGAAGGCCAAAAGAAAAAAAGGCCAAAGAAAAAAAAGAAAAAAAAGAAGAAAATAAAAGAAAATAAAAATAAAAAGGGGGCAATGTTACTATCCTTTTCCACACTTGTGCTTCAAAGTAGCACCATGTTCTTCATGTAGCGAGTCTCATATGTTATCACTTTCATAGACTAGTGGGAATTTTTCATTATAGAACTTGGCTTGTATATTCCTACGATGGGCTTCCTCAAAAGGCCCTAGGTCTTCGTGAGCAAGCAAGTTGGATGCACACCCACTAGTTTTTTTTTGTTGAGCTTTCATACATTTATAGCTCTAGTGCATCTGTTGCATGGCAATCCCTACTCCTCATGTTGACATCAATTGATGGGCATCTCCATAGCCCGTTGATTATCCTCGTCCATGTGAGACTTTCTCCTTTTTTGTCTTCTCCATACAATCCCCATCATCATATTCTATTCCACTCATAGTGCTATATCCATGGCTCATGCTCATGTATTGCGTGAAAGTTGAAAAAGTTCGAGATTATTTAAGTACGAAACAATTGCTTGGCTTGTCATCGGGGGTGTATAAGATGGGAGCATTTTTGTGTGATGAAAATGAAGCATAGCCTAACTATATGATTTTGTAGGGATGAACTTTCTTTAGCCATGTTATTTTGAGAAGACATGATTACTTGATTAATATGCTTGAAGTATTACTATTTCTTATGTTAGTATAAACTTTTATTTTGAATCATTTGGATCTGAACATTCATGCTACAATAAAGAAAATTACATTGAGAATTATGCTAGGTAGCATTCCACATCAAATTTTTCGTTTTTATCATTTACCTACTCGAGGACGAGCAGGAATTAAGCTTGGGGATGCTTGATACGTCTCCAACGTATATATAATGTTTGATTGTTCCATGCTACTATATTACCCGTTTTGGATGTTTATTGGCTTTACTTTACACATTTATATCATTTTTGGGACTAACCTACTAACCGGAGGCCCAGCCCGTATTGCTGTTTTTTTTGCCTATTTCACTGTTTCAAAGAAAAGGAATATCAAACGGAGTCCAAACAGAATGAAACCTTCGGGAACGTGATTTTTGGAACGAACGTGATCCAGAGGACTTGGAGTGGAAGTCAAGAAATAATCTAGGCGGCCACGAGGGTGGAGGGAGCCCCCCCCCCCTACTGGGTGCGCCCCCTATCTCGTGGGCCCCTCGGGTGGCCACCGACCTACTTCTTCCTCCTATATATACCCATGTACCCCGAAAACATCATAAGCAACCATGAAAAGCTAATTCCACCGCCGTAACCTTCTGTATCCGCGAGATCCCATCTTGGAGCCTTCGCCGGCGCTCCACCGGAGGGGGAATCGATCACGGAGGGCCTCTACATCATCTCCAAGGCCTCTCCGATGAGTTGTGAGTAGTTTACCACAGACCTTCAGGTCCATAGTTATTAGCTAGATGGCTTCTTCTCTCTCTTTTAATCTCAATACCATGTTCTCCTTGATCTTCTTGGAGATCTATTCGATGTAACTCTTTGCGGTGTGTTTGTCGAGATCCGATGAATTGTGGGTTTATGATCAAGTTTATCTATGAGAAATATTTGAATTTCCTCTGAATTCCTTTATGTGTGATTAAGTTATCTTTGCAAGTCTCATCGAATTATCAGTTTGGTTTGGCCTACTAGATTGATCTTTCTTGCAATGGGAGAAGTGCTTAGCTTTGGGTTCAATCTTGCGGTGTCCTTTCCCAGTGACAGCAGGGGCAGCAAGGCACGTATTGTATTGTTGCCATCGAGGATAAAAAGATGGGGTTTATATCATACTGCATGAGTTTATCCCTCTACATCATGTCATCTTTCTTAATGCGTTACTCTGTTCTTTATGAACTTAATACTCTAGATGCATGCTGGATAGCGGTCGATGTGTGGAGTAATAGTAGTAGATGCAGGCAGGAGTCGGTCTACTTGTCATGGACGTGATGCCTATATACATGATCATGCCTAGATAATCTCATAATTATTCGCTTTTCTATCAATTGCTCGACAGTAATTTGTTCACCCACCATAATACTTATGCTATCTTGAGAGAAGCCACTAGTGAAACCTATGGCCCCCGGGTCTATCTTTTCTCATATAAGCTTTCAATCTACTTTTATTTGCGTCTTTACTTTTCCTATCCATATTATAAAATACCAAAAATATATTTATCTTATCATACTATCTCTATCAGATCTCACTTTCGCAAGTGGCCGTGAAGGGATTGACAACCCCTTTATTGCGTTGGTTGCGAGTTCTTGTTTGTTTGTGTAGGTGCGTGGGACTTTTGAGGATCCTTCTACTGGATTGATACCTTGGTTCTCAAAAACTGAGGGAAATACTTATGCTAGTATTGTTGCATCATCCTTTCCTCTTCAAGGAAAACCAACGCAAGCTCAAGACGTAGCAGCACTCCACACTTGCCCCGTGGCTTCGCCGCTAAGCCAAGTTCGAGCGCGCCTTGGGCTCGGGGGCTACTGTTGGCATTCTGGGAACGGGGGTCCCCAGACTTGCCTGCCTACGGCCCACAACGTGGCTCCACTAGTGGCCCAGTACGGCCTATCTTCATCAACCAACACTCAAGACTCTCGCGAAGGGCCAAGCCTCGCGGGGCGAACGACACAAGGCCTCCTCAGGAACGGCCTCACCAGGCAGGCTCGCGAGGAAGGCGGAGAGATCAAGGCAAGGGGTACCTCACGAGGTTCCCGTGACGCAAGCCATGACGACCAAGGCCAGGCGGGCGCCAGGTGGGCGCCATCGCGTGTAGTGTCCTCGTTTCCTCTTTGGTGCTAAGGGGGCAAGCGCAGGCGCAGAGTACTGAGGCATCAGGCAAAGGTTTCCTTATCGGTGCAACAAGACTAAGACCAGTAGGACGGCATGACGGAGGTCATCGTGGAGCCCAAGACGGCGTCACCACCAGCGCCTTTGACAGGCGAATACCACCTTTAGTCAGGATAACTTGTACTAGCTGTCCCCTTTCAAATTGGTCGTTGTTGGATCCCTTCCCGATCAATATTTAGGGAGAGGGCCAGGGCCTCTATAAATAGGACTAGCCACCACAGTAGAAGGGGACGGATCAGTCAGATCATCCTCATCACACAAGTTCGCCAACCACAAGAACACCTCTCCTCAGGAGGCTGTTCTTCCCTTGTAATGTTCCTCATCAGCCCAAGAGGCAATCCACCACCACCACACAGGAGTAGGGTATTACACCACAATGGTGGCCCGAACCTGCATAAATCTTGTGTCTCTTGTGTTGTGAGTTCATCGAGCTAGCTTAGAGATTTCGGCGAGGCTGAGAGCGTGATTCGGTAGGGGGAAATCTTTGTGCGCACCCCAGTGTTCGAACCTCAAGAGTTTTGCCGGAACCCGAAATCCGACAGTAGTAAACAATGAATGCCAATATCCAGTGACCCCTACATATTAAGAAAGCCATGAACTTACGAATTATACCGAAATCTGAAAGACAATCAGTGTATGCGTGGTTGTTTACTTGACTCACCTTTCATGATATGTCCAGAGAAATGATTCTGCATGGGACGTGTTTTCGAAGATACGGATGACCGTGTTAACGGCCCAGTCCCGTTCGTCCTTACCATGTAATGTTGTCCCATTATCTAATGCAGGATCTATGAAATACACACTCTCGCTTTTTCTTTTTTGTGCGTTCAATCTCCCGAGAGGAATAAAATGCAGTGAGCTGTTTATCATTTATAGCCTTGTATGGAGAAGTTGATCAGAGTTTGTTAAGTACTTCCAAAATCAGGCGTAACAAGAGTGGCATCGAGCTCGTTGAAGTTGAAGAAGATATGTAAGTCCTTGAAACTCACATCGAATGAACCGGCATCGTGTCGGAAATGATCTCTTTTGAAGTTGACTAGCAAACCATGATGACCTGGTGATATTTGATCCATGCAATATTCATGTAACTTGCGGCAACTGGAGCTGCACTCATCAAAGTATTCGCCAACAAGAAATTGCTGGCCATGGACGTAATTGCATACTTCAAGTATGTCTACTTTACTTTTAGCAAGCACCAATTCTGCGGCTTCATCATCCATGTAGTCAGAAATAATATTACCCCCCGATTCGAATAACCTGCTGTTGATTTGGTTCCGGGCAATGAGTGCTTTAAGCAAGAGGCAATCGTTCTCTTTCCTCTTCACTCTCCTGCCGCGCTTCTTCATGGGTGTAGCCTTTTTGGCCACTTCCTTCTTGGCACTTGAAGATTTCTGGCAGAACGTCTGGTTGGCTGCAAGGTAGACTACCGAGCAGGCGGTGAAGCTTCGACGGACTGCTTAGTAGATGGTTTATCTTTGCCGGACCGTTGAGCTGGCGGTGCTGCTATGACGGATTGCTGGGCTGTAGGAGTAGAGGCATAGGACTGCTGACCATGGATTAAAGCTAAGTCCGGTTTTTGCGCAGGTGGTGCCAACTTGTCGGTGTGCTGAGGAGGCCGTGCCAACGCGTTGGTTTGCTGAGAAGGAAGTGCTGACGCATTGGTATGATGATCATGCGACTGCGAACCGACGGACTGATGAGCAGTCGGTTCTGGACCTACAAAATGCTTAGCAGGCAGTTCCGTAGCATCAGACTGCTTAGCAGTCCGTTCCACCAGGTTGGTCTACTGAGCATGTGCTGGAGCTGGGTCTCCCCCCACTGCTTCAGCGGCCGGCATCTGAACCGGTGGTGAGTCTTCAGCAGTTGTAGGCCTTGCCACTGGTTGCTTTGGGGCGGAGGATGACATGGCCTGTACGCCACAAAGTCGAGCTGGCTGACCACAAGTTGATGCATTAGCTGTTGGATTACGAGTATTAGGTTCTTTGGGGGAAGCACGCGAGAGTTGTTGTGGCAAGTAGAGCGTCACCGGTTGAGGGGCGACATTGGTTGCTCTTGGCGGGGCTTCAAGGATCTCATCGATGAACTCTATTTCCTTTCGTGGCCACTAGATGTGATGTAACAGTGTTTCTCCCAAGGTCCTTTGCTCATCAAAGTCTCCTAGGACATTCTTGAGGGAAAATTCATTGAATCCAGGCTTTACTTCAGTCACGTAGCACTTCAAACAACTCGGCTTCAATGGCACATTGTCCAATAAGAGGCCCTCTTCCAAGAAGGGTGGGCAAACCCAGGTTGTTGCACATTTTAATGTACCTTCATAATGTGTAAGCACACCCTTTAGTCTTCTTTCATTCCAGATAGATCAGATATAGCATCATCACGAGCAGCTACAGTCTCAGTGTCGCCAGGGTCAGCTGATACATAGCTACTCTTGTGATGTGTTTCACGCAATAAGCAGCATCCTCCATGCCCGCCTCCCCTCCCATCTGCTGGCTATCAGTCAGTGTTAGAGTCTTCCCAATCATCATTGACTGCTCAAGATCCTTTTGAACAGCCGGATACATTTCCTTCCTCAACCTTTCATACAATTCATTATTCTTCATTTCACTCGTTGCTTTTTCCATGCTGAGCCTCTCTTCTTTGCTGAGTGTGAAAGCTTTCTTGTGCGGGACATTAACACCTATACCCCTTGCAAGGCCAGGGGCTCTTTTGTTTTCCAGAGCAACGGACATAATGTCACATGGCCCTGAGTTCCTATAGAACCTTCCAGGGATCTTGGAAGCCTCTACCATCACTTGATACAGTTCTTCGTCATGTGAGTTTTTAAAGTAATAAGTTCCATCATCATGCCTCATTGCACGTGCCCGCAAGTAGTCTCTGGTGCATTTGCCCCTGATTTCACTAAAGGCCGGTTCCCCACCCGCCGCTACTGCTTCTTTGTCCTCCTGGTCCCATATCGGTTTCATGCTGTAGTATCCTGCCACACCCATATGGTGGGGGTGTGTGTTCTTCTTCTGAAGTTCCGATTGCTTGAAACTCTTCTCAGCAAACTCTTTAGTTGCCCTGACCCTTTTGAATTTTGCCCAGTCTGGCTTTGTAATTTGGGGGTATGCGGGGATTGGGTCCTTGCCTTCACTCAAGTACTTCTTGTACAACACGTGCATCCAGATTCTCCAAGCATCCCTAGCCTTCTTCAGTGCAGCGTGTTCCACCTGCATTCTCCACTGCTCTGGAACGTTGAAGTGATCCATGATCTCCCGGACTATCCGTCGCCGTGTTTCTGTGTCAACCTTCCGAAACCCCGGCAGATTTATGTTGAGCCTTGCCCTGCCAACAAATCCACACACACTCTTGAACCTCGTGTGTGCTTTATCTGGTTTAGTTGGATCCCGAGACTTTAAATCGATCTTAGTTACTTCATATACACCTTTAGGCTGGTGTGTGGGCTTCCTTGGAGCGTACCTCCATGTCCTGACCAGAAGGGTAATTGCTGCAGCTCTATCCCGTTCAAGATTACTTGATCCCTCACCATCTTCTGAAGACCTAGGTTGTCGGAATCAGATGAAGATATATCGCCCGAAGCATGAGTGTTGTCGCTGCTATTCGGCATCTACAGATAACACGTGCGAAACTCAGGAAAGGAGGATAAGCATAAAACTAACAACTTAGTATCAAGCTTTCTAAACATGTCATGCAATAATTTAGAAAATGTACGGCTAATTTGTTAAGTTTGTGTGACTCGAGCGCACGCGATCTGTAAATCGGCATTAACTTATTGGAACAAATACAACTTATATGTACTAGTTAGGAAGGTAGACAATTAACATATATATGCTCTCTGTTATTTTATAGCAAATTTGGGAACATACAGAACGAAATAGGAAGAGGGATTGCGAGGAAATATGCCTCACCACGATGGAGAGCAGTAACTAATAGGCTTCGTAATGCAAACCTGGCCGGGCCACAGGAGAGGCGAGGATTACAACATCGATATAGCTCGAGGGTGGCTGGCGAGCAAATGAAGACGGCGAGGCGCGAGCAGCCGCGTGTTGGGAACGGCAGTGGAGGTAGGCTTGACGTCGAAGAGTGGGCACATGGCTAGGGTGAGCATGCCGGCGCTGGAGAGGGTTCTGCTGTGGATCTAGGGGAGGGGGAGCTGGCGATGGAGATTGGGTGGACTAGTTGAGTGAAACGCGGGCGTGCTGTGGGTTGGCGGCCTAGGTGAAAAGGGTGGAAAATATCCTCGGTCGCTGCGCGGAAAGGCCTATGCAAACAGTTGCCTCTAAGCACTCGTGTGCACAAAGAGGACATTTTCGTTTGAAATGAAGACGTACTAATTTTGAAATGAAGACGTGAATTCATCGTTTCGCCTCTAAATTTTTCCCACGTTAAGCAATCACGATTATACCACGGGTTTGATTTGCTGGCGCATTTCAGGTCTCGTGTGCTATATGTAAGACATTTTTTGGCATTTACCGTGCATTTTGGCATATAAATCAATTCCTAGGCGGACTGCATTTCCTGTTGAAAGGGATGAGGATTGTCGTTCGATCTGGGAGTATCCAACGGTGTAGACGTATGATCCATGGGGTTTGGGTTCTGGCCAATCAGAACGCACAACTCAGATCGTGCGCGCAGCAAAGGGGGGCATCGGCCACGGTTTTGGTAGGCACACGGTTTTCGTGAGTGAACCGTGTCCTATTTGATATTACATTAACTAACATCATACCCGGGTGGTGAAGGAGTCGTCGGAGGAGGAGGAACTGCATAAAAAAATCACAACCGGAACTGCATCTGCTGTCGAATGGGATGAGGATCGCCGTTCGATCTGGGAGCATCCAACGGTGCAGACGTATGATCCGTGGGGTTTGGGTTCTGGCAATCAAAACGCGCGACTCAGATCACGCGCGTGGCGGGGGGCATCGTCCACGGTTTAGTGGGCATACGGCTTTCGTGAGTGAACCATGTGCTATTTGAAAACATTTACATTAACTAACAACATTTTTTTGTTTGAATGAAAACATGAGTTCATTGTTTCGCCTCCAAATTTTTTCCCACGGTAAGAAATCACGATTGTGCCCTATGTTTTGATTTTCTGGTACATTTTACCAGGCGGCAAGCCTCACTAGCAATTTCAAACTTTGAATATGCAAAAGGAAAAGAGATCTCATTTAATTTCTATATATATATATATATATATATATATATATATATATATATAGGTTCGCTATTCTGTGCCTACGCGCATAATAAGCAATTCTATGCGGTGCCACTAGCATGCACCGATTAGCCCCACCATTATGCCAAGTAAACCAATGGTAACCAACCTAGTCGAGCTCCCACCATCCAAAGTCTCCTCGTAATATCACAGGCAAATAATAGTAAACAAGTGTAGTTGTTATGACTACTGTCGATTGCGTCTTTTTCGTAGTAAATGTTTATATTTTGATGGTAACGCCATGAAGACCAATGGTAACCAACCTGAGCGTGCACGTACCATGCAAAGTCTGTACTATCACATGCAAATAATAGTAAACAGGTATAGTTCGTATTTTATGTCCCAATTGAGATGCATAGCTGGTAGTAATGTTTTGCTCCTGGTGGTAACAGCTTGTACTAAAAGCAGTAATACTGGATAGTAAAAGGCTTCTACAATTTACTACTACAACTGAGTGGTTTACTACCAATGCTTGTATGTTACTACGGTTTTCTAATTGCCATGTATTTAATTAAAGCAAAGAATACACGATCATGATTTTATGTTATAGTATATGCCAATATTTTATAATCAAACATGTGGGAGGTAATCGTTTGTGGGTTTTACCATGTTCTACAAAAGATTACGAGAGCGTGGTGCAAAACAAGTCTGCTTCCTTTATTTGCTGGTGCATGGGAGTGGGTCATGCCGCCAAAGGTAATCTCTTTAACGATATTACGATGGCTTCCGTCCATTTTACGGTTGTTGGATAATTAAAGGGGCCCAAGGAGCGGTGCGTGCGGCCGGCGCGCAGGATTAGCGACTCTGCGCTCAGGCTCACTTTAGCGCTACCGTATATATATATATATATATATATATATATATATATATATATATATATATATATATATATATATGTATATGTATGTATATACAGACGGTCTATTCTGCTAATATTAGCAGAATAACTATTCTGCACATCAATTCCGCACTGCACGCTGAATGCAAGTGCACGTCATTCTTCAAACCAAGTGTGATGCAGTACTCACACGAGTGAACTTCTCGTCGAAAAAAACTGAACACGTTATTTTTTCGGTATTGTTTTCGTTCTAATTTTTTAACCGCTTATCATAATGAGGCGTGTAATATACCGTTGAAAAGCTATGGATTAGGCGCAACTTCGACATGTTGAACACTTTTCGAGATTCCACACGGTTTAAGAACAGTTTTGAAAATGGTGCGGTCCATGACGAGTGGCAGCGAGCGCTTTTTCGCGATTTCTTCTAAACCGCTCGTCGGAATGAAGCAAATGATACACCGTTGGATAGATATTGTCGAGGCGCATCTTTTTCATATATAATTGTTTCTCTAATTCCTTACGGTTTAAGAGCAGTTTCAAATTTACTAAATCGCGGAATTCTGTTTTTCAAAAAAAAATCATAATTTTGGTACTGTTTTCGCTCCAGGTTTTTAACCATTTGTTGAAACGAGGCGTTTAATATACCGTTGAAAAGCTATGGACGAGGCGCAACTTTCATATGTTGCAATGTTTTCAAGATTCCTTACGGTTTTAAGTTAATTTTGAAAATCGTGTGACAGACGATGTGTGGCACCGGCCGTTTTTTGCGAAACTTTTACAAACCGGTTGTCGAAATGATTCAAATGATATGGCGTTGGAAAGATATCGATGAGACGCAACTTTTTCGTGTAGAACACTCTCTCTAATTTGTTACGGTAAGAGCAGTTTTAAATTTATCGAAATGCGGACATTCTGTTTTTTGCGACACCCAAATCGACGTGGGTACTTCATCCGACTGAAAACCGCACTGCATCAGACGAAAAACCGCACTGCATCAGAAGGATAGGAGAACTGCATAGTTTCTTTTATTTAAACATAAATTTTTTCAAGGACGAGAAGATAGAGTGCATTTCACATCGACTGTAAATGAACCACAACATTATCAAGAATTGAACCGCATTACTTTTTTCCGCTTTCGTAACAATTTTTTTGCACTTACGGGATGAACAACATTCTACAGCCGACCGCACTGCTTCAGAATGAAAACCGCAACACATCGGATGGGCAAGCGATCTGCATGGTTCTTGTACTCTTTTTTCTATTTTATTTTTATGAATAAGTTCTTTTTTATGAACGAGAGTGGACGCAAAGATAAGGCCAAGTGAACCACATCGAGAGAAAAAGTGAAACGCAACACGAGTCTAAGTGAAACGTTGAACCATATCATTTTTTGTCCTTTTTTAACCTTTTTTGTAAATGCATCCGAGCTGCATGGTGAGAGCTAGTGAGCTTCATCTTTTGGACCACAGAGAGTGACGAGGCAAGTGAACCACATCAGGGGGAAAGTGAATCGTAACACGAGTTAAATGAATTGCATGATTTTTTTTTTGCTTTTTTTTAACTTTTTAAAATTACATAAGGACTACATGATCGAGGCTAGAGAAGTGGTCGCCAAACTTCTTGCAATGTTATTTTTGTTCTGGAGCTGCATTTCTTTGAATGCTATTTTCTTCAAAACAAAAAGAACTGCATAGGATAGAGGTGCGAACCTCTAATAAAATAAAATAAAAATATCTGTGCCAGGACAAACTGAGCCGCATTTTTTCACTTATAACGAACTAAAAAAAGTATGACGCCTTCCACCCCTAGTGTAGTATACTTGTCTCTTGCCGCCGACATACAACACCGATGTTTCCGCACTGCACGAACACACAGGCCGCATTGCACGGGAACGTGCGGGCCGAACCGCTCGCCAAAGAGCACTGCACTGAAGCTGCTCGAGTGTCTCGGTGGTCAAACACCTACAGTGCACGAACGCGGCTTCTATGAACTTCTCCATTTTGTTTTGTGCTTGCCGATTCGAGCTTGTAGAGAGATGAACTCTTACCTAGGTGGCGGACCTGCAGCTCAGTAGGTCAGGACATGCATGAACATGCATACATCCCCACAGGCACAACAAAAAGCAATACGCACTGTAAAAATGCACATGGAAACCGCACGCCGCACTGAACTCCACTGCGCGAGCTGCAACCTCACCGGCGATGCGCACTGCAATTGGACCGCACGAGGCATCAAATCTCCAGCGAAAATCCAACAAAAAATGAGCCATTTTACAGAGATGAACTTCAGTTTGCTTCTGTTCTCCCTCAGCGAGGTTCAGCAGCAACAAACAGAACAAACTGCTCAGCATCGACACCAGCGGTGATGCAGTTCATCGAGGGGGAGGGAGATGGTCGATGGCTGATGCTACAAAATTGCGTGAGAGGAGATGCCCACCCCTCGCTGCCGAAATGCACTGATCGTGCGCCCATCAAAAAATTGTGGCACGCACAGAACCGTACTATAGTGTTCCATGGTGGAATCTCGCCGTTTGGCGACCCGTGTGGTAGTCATGGCCTCACCATTGACCTCAAGGTCGATGACAGGAAAGGGGCAGACGGTCTAGGAGGGAGGGATTAGAAGGGAGGGGTGGCGCGGTGGCCGTGGATGTTGGCGGAGGTCAGAGAAGACTCCTCGTTGTCGGGTGAGGAGGGGATGAGCGTGAGGGAGCGACTAATCCCCCAGATCCGTCGATCGTGCACTGCGGTGAGCCTTAGCTGGTGACGAGGTAGTTGGGGAGGCCGTCGTCAAGCTCATCGCTGGGTAGGGGAGACGAGGGGAGGGAGGGAAGGGAGGGCGTCGCCAGCCATAGCAGCGCGGGATCCGTAAATCCAGCGCAGCGCCGGCCGG